>NW_025421999.1:15512500-15737500 GCF_011764305.1 Mustela putorius furo | reverse complement strand
TGATCTTGGGATCATCGTATCTGCTAAGCTTTGCAGCTCCTGTTCCCTTCAGTACATTTTTATTTCCGGAGAAGGTATTTATATGTAAACAACAGCTAACCATGCAAAAGATTCATCGGAACAATATACTATGGTATATGAGATATAATCATAATTTTGCAGCCTCTCAGGATTTCCCCTAACTTGGGGGTTTTGCAACCTTTGCGTGCAATGGGTTATGGTAAACAATAAATGAATGATGTTAAACTGTTGTGATTTCTCAATGTCTAGTGTATTAATTTTAGCTTTCTTAACATGTTGATTCAGAATTATTTGGCAATTAATCCATTCGGAAAGGAAGGGGATTGTTGGGTGGGGTTTTTGTTAAATGCATTTGTAGTCTTCTTAGAGATCGGAATGTGTAGGTCCCACCAGCCCATGAGCTCTATAATTATAAAAGAATGGTAAAAATTTTTGACAATTTGAGAAATTTGTTTTATAATGGGAACAATGTGTTATAATCAGTAAAAGGAGAATTGTTATGTTTTCTCTCTGGGTAGAATGTTCTTGAGTGGTTAACTCCTCTGTTGCTGATGAGAAGTAAAATCTTATAACTGGCAAGAAAGAGAGATTGTAATGACAATGCTTTGTTCTATGCATCCTCACATTTCAGGCTGAAGTGATTTTAAACATTTCCTTCTATTTATATTATTTTCTTTATTTTTCTTCTTTTCATCATTTTTTGCTGTCTTGCAATCTACGTTCCCTGAGCAACCATAGGAACCAAGTTACATTAAGCTACAACACAAAGACCTTGTAAGAATAATGAATCCTCATTTGCATCGACATTTGTATTCAGATTTGCCAGGCTATAAACTTGGCAGATCAAGCGGAATATTAAGTAGAGGCTTCCATGGTAAATTGTGGCTCTTGAAATTGCTAAACACCCCCCCCTTTTTTCTTTCCTATCTGTGGTGGCAGGTGAAGTCTCATGACTACTTGCTTCTTAGGAAGGACATTGGCCCCTTCATCTTTCAGTATATGATGTCAATTTCAAGCAGAAGAGGGAAAAACCAGTAGTAGGTATTCTAGCTGAAGGTACAATATAACATGTGACCAGAGCATTAACTAAAGGCCAGAGACCACGAGAGAGGTGTCTTTAGGCAAATGCATGGTATAGGAAAATTACTTATCACGTGTGGGCGAAGGTTTGATTTTTCTGGCATATTCAAAAATACATTAATCTCAAAAAAGTTCACACTCATTTTTAAAAATTCCTAAAGTTGATGTAAGAGGACCGGGGTAGCTCTTGCCTTTAGAAATACCTGCCATTTGGAGTCATCATCACTGGTCTTCTCATGCCCATTCTTGAAATACTTAAAATGCCTTATTTTAATGAGTCACTATGGATTGACTGACTCAACCCTTAGCTTTGCTTGATGCTGAAGTGGTCATGTAGGAATAGTGACAGTTACTCCTGCATAAGTTCAGAAATATGACCTATAAGGTCAAATCTCCAATACAGTAAACAATGGGGTGAAAAATGTAGACTTTAATTTCCATGTTCGGTTCAATCGGTTCAATGCCAAAAAAGTGAGTAATTGGAAACATTTGTGCATGACTTGATTTTTCATGCATTATCCCATTGTTTCAGGATCTTGTAAACAGAGCCCAAACCTATGACCTATTAACAAACGCTCACTTCTTGCCATTTTCTTTCTTAAGGACCCTCCACCAGTAGGAAGCAGTAAAATGTATTAGAAGATCAGTCTTGCAACAAACTTTTGACAGTCATCTTAAGAGTGGCTTTCCTTTTTAAACCTATTGTTTTAAATTTAAACAGTGTAAATGGTGAAATGTAGACTAGTTCTACTCTAAAGACTTCCTTTATGGTATATCATAAAGAATTGTGAAATTTTAGTAACTACTCTAAGTAATGGACTTAACTCTTTTCTGAAGTTGAGGTAAGCTTTAATTGTGTGTGGTGAGATAGGAGAATGTTTCATGAAAGGTGCTGGATTTTTCTTGGAAACCACGCACTGGTAAATATTTAGGCTGAAGGATAACATTTCATAAGCTTTCACAAGTTTGTAAAAATATTTATAAGAACCCTGCCAAAAACATGTATATTAGTATGATTTATATTAATAGACTACAATGTAGTATATTCTAAAGTAAGTATTAGATATTCTTAATAGTAGCTGGATTTTAGAATCTGAGTAAAATGCAAATCATGCCTTTTTGAGAATTACAAGCTTGCATTTCACAACCTCATCATTTTTAAGGGAAATAAAGTATTAGATAATTTAATGTTAAACACAACAATACTGAAAAACAAAAATATACTTTTGTATTTATTTAATATAAAATTTTACTTTTGTATTTATTTAATATGAAAAAGATGGAAGCATGGTAACTACCAAAAAGTTGCCTTGACCCAAAGCAATCAAGGAAAAATGACATTTAAATAGAATTCTTTTCCTGAGGGGCCTTAAGGATACCACATTATGATGAAGCATAACTATCAACTTCATATCAAAATCCAAGCAAAGGTTAGAGTCTGATATATTACTTTAAAACAATGTCAAGCTAAGACATCAATGCATCTTTTTTTTTTTTAACACACTTGCTATTTCATATAAGTCCAAAACTCAATTTAATAGCCTCAAAAAATGGTACTTTTACCATAGTGTGTGGGGAAGGGGGCATATGTATTGACCCCTCTTTTATAGAAAGAGCAAAAATACATTTAATTGTACTGCAAAACACATTTTGTGTATATGTTCCAAGAAGATTTAGAGAGGAAGGGATTTATATTTATATCTTTCCACCATGCTGCCCATCAGTTTGAAACTGTCTTCTTTAACAAATGCTAATGATTTCGTTGATTACGTTTATGCATGTACTTACCATGCAGTTTTGGGAATCAACCGCTGATGAGTCTTATCAAGAAGAGAAATTATAGCATTAGCTCATTTGCTTTCCAAACAGCAGGAGTGAGAGTACTATCCAAAATGATATTAGTGATATTGTTTTAACATCCATGCAGAAAAGTACATACTATTTCTTGCCTGCCTTCTCGGTGTTCCTTAGACAAGGCTCACATTTAATAGACAAGGTCTCTTCTTTCTGGGTAGGAATACAACTGAATGTATATTCTAAATCAGGAAATCAAAACTAAAGCCACAAACAAATGGAAACACTTATTTAAATTGAAGTCGTTTATCCAAATTTGAGAAGGGAGCAAGCGGAGTTGTAAAATCTTTTTTTTTTTTCCTCCTACAATAGGAAAAATAGCAACATGACATATTCTCACGTCAATTTCATTATGTTCTGTTTCTATTAGAGGATTTCTTACTAACTGGTAAAAATGCATGTTACCATAGGGTTTTTCCCACCATAACTTATATAAGCCATGGTTATATTAACTAGCAAGGTTGTTAGCCACAGACACAATGCCCAAAGGATGGGCTGGGCTTCCCACTGCAGGCTAGTTCTTGTCCTGTATAGATTAGAGAAGCAGAGACCTGTGTGTGTTATCCTGAGAAATTGGGATTCACTGAATCTAAAATTAGCACATCTCATTGGTCTCTTTTAGTAGTATAGCTAAGGACTTTTCCATATTCATGAGGCACACTGAATTAAGACTTAGGGCACACCATAGAACATGTGTGTTCATGACTTGATCTTTAGAGTCAGTTCAAGGTTTTAACTTCCACCTAAAAGGGAAACAACCAAAAGCCCAATCTTGATTATATTTTCTTCGTCGTCTTCTAGCCCAATGATGAAGGGCAAATTTTTATAACTATAGATACAGACATAGATATAGATTTATCTCCTTATGTTTGAGAGGAAAGATATAGATCTATGTATAGATATATGTAAGATATATATACACACATATATATATACATATATTTCTTTCCTCTCTGATTTTAAAGTGTGTGCATCATTGCTGCTTAGTTCAAAACCACAAACTCTTTCCATCAAAAATAGAAAATGTGTGTTATGCATATATCGCATAAATATTTGTGTGCATATACACAACAAAAATATGTTTCAATAGGAAGAATGGATGAAGGATGTATAGAAACATCATGAAATTCAGAGATAGGAGAAGATTGAAAGCAAACCAAATATATAGGATCAGTGAAATATGGTATGGTATTACTTGGTGGTTTCTATACCCAAGTAAAATCCAGGGTTTAATTTTTATACTTAACTATTTAGTTTGCTCTATAGATCATTTATAGTAGAGGCCATTCTGAGAGTGAAGAGAAGGACTTACTAATATTTCAGTAATTTTGAGATTATTTGGGGGATTTTTTTAAAATCATGAAATAATGCATGATGTTTTGTGATTTTAAAAATGACATAAGTGAATTGAATTAATGTACCTTTAATTCTTTGCCTTAACATTTTCTTTGAATACTATAGTTACTTACCAATAAATTAGAGTGAGATTTTATACAAATGCGATCTGCTTTCTAACCAAATGTTAATGTAAAAAATTTTGAACAATAACTCAAATAGTCTATTTTATAATATCCCTGTTTAGGGGTATGCTAAAAATTGTTAAGCATAGTAACACTCATTTAGGGTTTCAACCATATGGAAATTCCTTTTTCAAATTGGACTCACAGTCATTCTCTCCCAGCTACCTCAGGTGTAAGGTCAAATACCTCTCCCCTTTTATTCCCTTAAAAAAAACTCAACTAAATCCAGTTTGATAAAGTAATCGTGAAGTGACTTCTCTTTCACTTGGATAATCTGACACCAGTAGGCAAGTCTCTATTTCAGAACCTACTTTAAAACTGCTTCTCAGAAAACAAATTTCTTAAGTTTTTTCCAAGTTTTGATTAACCTCCAAGATAGCGGGCTAGGTGAATTAGCTATCATTTCAGAGGCATGTGCCCTAAATTTTAACATACCATGCAACCGACTTCACAGTTTCCAACTTCACAAGATGCTACGGACTCTCCTCTTGCCTGCACAGATAAGCCGTTTTACACCTTCAACCATAGCTGTGCCTTTCATTCCTTAGTCCTCTCTCTGAGTTTATTGTCTTCCTGCTGCGCTAAACTAGTTACTGTTTAAATTTTACTTCATCGCATGCCTTGGTCTTGTTCTTCTTACTGCTCTTGATGCCTAAAAATACCCTTTTTTTGCTTCTAAAAATTCTCTTCCATGAAACTTTTACTAATAGAGTGGATATAGGATGACATTATGCCCTTCATTTTCAAACAACAAAATTCACAGCAATTATGAGCTACATGTTCATGATACATTCATTCATTTGCATCTCTCCACATCATTATGGTGGCTGTGAGATTTTCATATATATCATATATGTTCATTCTTATGAATCTATGAAGGGCCTTTGGGGAATCAAATTACAATTTAAAATGTTTCCTAAATAGAATGTAAACTTTCCATTCCAGCTTAATTTGGTAGTACTATGGTGGTTCAAACATCCTTAGCAATGACAGCTTAGAACAGACATTCTGAAACTTTTTGGTCTCAGAATTACTTTGCACTATTAAAAGTTATCAAGGTGACAAGAGCTCTTATTTATGTATGTTATAATTATTGATATTTAGAGCATTAAAGTAAAACAAATTTTATTTCTAAGTTATTTCATAATTCATTAAAAATAACAACTACAAACTAATTAAATATTGACATAAAGGATATACTACACTAAGATAATCATATTTTCCAAAATTAAAAAGATCAAGGAAAATGGTATTGTTACATGAATCTCTTTAATATGTAGCTAATAGAAGATACTGAATTCTCATATCTGCTTTTACATTCAGTCTTGCAATATATTATTTGGGTTGAGGATTTAAGGAATATCCAGCCTTTCGCAAATCTGTAGTTGGGAAGGAGACAAACATGTTAAGTAGACATTTGATCTAATTGTGGATATTCTTCTCTGATATACATCAAATATCGACAAGTAGTAGTTCTTAGAAGTTGCAATATGGAATTTGAGAGCATATCAATAAAGGTTCCATTCTTTTTATGTTAAATTTCATTCTTTATCTTGCATTCTTAATAGATCTTTTACTGATGCATGATTTTATAACATCATGAGATAATCTGTTGGAAAATATTGGTTCATTGGGTTATGCAGATCTTCCGATTATTGACACATTTCATTACAGAGTATTGAAAAAGAAGCACACTCACTAATACGACTATCATGATCCCATTAGAAATTTGAGTATTGGGAATCTTTCCAGCTCATCATGGCAGATACAAATTTTCCAAAATTCTAATATTCCTTGAAAGCTAAAATATTATTGGCAACAAACACTAGAAAGGATTTCCCTTGGTGTTATAGGCTAACATTATTTATCAAGGATTGAGGTCTTTGTTCGTTTGTTTTGTTTTTGCTTTAGGTTCAAGGGCATAACCTTGAGGATATCATGACTTCCATTATGGTTTGATGCTACTTGATTCCTGCTAAGAAACCAGGACTACTAAGGCCCTAATATTGTGTAAAAGTTTCAACACCCTAGAAAAAAGAAAATAGCAAACATATTATTATGATAATAGTTTTGATTTTAAGAACTTTCTGAAAGTAGCTCAAGGTTTCTAGAGGTCTGGGAGCATGCTTAAAAAAAAAAAAAAAACACTGCTCAAGGGCATCTTGGTGCCTTGGTTGGCCTTGATGGCTCAGTCAGTTAAGGGTCCAACTCTTGGTTTCTGCTCAGGTCATGCTCTCAGGCTGGTCAGATCAAGTGGGGCTCCCTGCTCAGTGGAGAGTCTGCTTAAGATTCTCTCCTTTTCCCTCTGCCCTGCCACCCCACTCATGCTCTGCCTCTCTCTCAAATAAATAAATAAATAAAATCTTAAAAAGTTTTTAAAAACATGCTCAGGGGCATCTGGGTGGCTCAGTGGTTAAGGCCTCTGCCTTCGGCTCGGGTCCTGATCCCACGGTCCTGGAAGCGAGCCTCACATCGGCTCTCTGCTTGGCAGGGAGCCTGCCTCCTCCTCCTCTCTCTCTCTCTCTCTGCCTGCCTCTCTGCCTACTTGTGATCTGTCTGTCAAATAAATAAAAATCTTTAAAATAAGTAAATAAATAAAAACACTGCTCAAAGAAGCTAAAACAGAGCTGCAGATGTTTAGTAATCATTATTTGATAGTCGGTATCATCTAAGGATTGACTAGAATTTGTTACCAAAAACAATAGCAACACCTAATATATCCAAATGTCTGTGCAGATAATTTCATGTATAGATTATCTTGTTTAATCCTTCCAATAAGCTATCATTATACTTTAAAAGAGAAAATTATAGCTTTATTTAATGACTTCTCCAAGGTCACAAGACCTGTAAATGACAAAATCCAGATTTATATCCAGATTTTATGAAGTCCACTGTACTCATTATACCATAGTGGTTTAATATAACTCTTTCATAGCCTCCCCTAAGTAAGGGAATAGTGAATAAATCCTGTGCCATCTGCTTGATGGCCAGTCTCTATTTAAATGCTATTGCATTCCATGGATATGTATAAATCTTATTCCCATTCCAAATCCTTCATGGAGTGGGAAGTCCAATTTCACATCTATTTAATCACAATCCAAAACTTCACTGCAGTTATATGATGCCCCTCAACATACTTAGTCAGTTTTCTTTAACTGCTATAATGACTGATTGCTGATTTGGTCATTTTACTGGCTAAACTAATCACTGACGATTTCAGTGGATCACTGACCAGTTATCCCTTCCAGTCTTCCAAATGAGCCTATCAGATCAGTCTTGCGGTCTAATCAACTACCCACAGATCACTGTTAACTGTGCTGACCAAAAAGAGCTGATCTAAATCTTCGGAGACCGCGAGAAAACAGGGAACAGCAGTTTAAAAAGTAACTCCTGAAACTTACGAAGAGTTCTCACATAAGACTTTTTAAGTCAGACCAACAGAAGCCCTGGAGCCTAGCCTTGGTATTAACAAATTAGCTTTGTTAGTTAAGGAAATATTCAGCATCACATGCATTGGTTCTATTGTCCATTTAATGAGAGGAAATTACTATATGACCCCTTGTTTTGCTTACAATCTTAATGTTGTATGATTTTTATGTAGACACAAAAAGCGTTTCCCTTTTTGGCCGTCATGATTGTCTTCATTTGTAAGTTCTCTTTTCGTGCCTGTCTTCAGACTCTGTGCTGAAAGTTTTCAAAATCCAATTCATTGCTCAAACTTATACATAAAAGGTTTACAGAAACTACCTACCTATCTATCTATCTATTTATCTGACCTGCCCTTTAGACCCCTTAAGTATGGTATTTAATAAAATCTACTCAAACTTTTTATGTTTTCTTCCACTAAATAGAAGTAAAATTGCTTTTATAGCATTTATGTTATGATAAATTCGGGGTGGGGTTTATAGAGATTGATCTCCTCCACTAACGATTAATTATAATCCATCCTGAAATATTAATAAGTATCCCGTATGAACTATGATGAGGAAGGGAGGGGAGAGAAGGAAGCTGTAATGTTTGCTTGCAATTACTGAAATTACAGAAGCAAAGGTTTCCAAAGACAGAAATACAATCACAATTATCTGACCTGTAAAAATAGTTTTTATTTCTGCAGCCAAGGAACAGCAAATTGTTGGCATTGGGAGCTCTTTCTATAAAGGCTTTTTATAAAATCCTCCTTTGCATAGCTATTTTTTTTTGTATTTACTTTACAGCATTTATCCCCTTCTATCTAATATTGAAATTAGAGACATTCTAGTATCACTGAGAGGGTGTTTTAAATAAACTGCTCTGGAACTGGGCTTTGGAGCTTGTAAGCCACCTGAGTGTGGTCAGCTGACTTGTCCTTTCTAAATTCCCAAGGAAGCCAATGAATCAGGTGAGTCCTGGCTGCTGAGGTCCATGTGGAAAGTACATGCAAGCATGGCCAGGTCACTGTGATGCCTCCAAAACTCGCTTAACCCAGCCCTTGATGATGAGAAATAACAGCGCAGGAGAGAGGCTGGTGTGCAGTAGGCAATCAATGCACCAGTGTGATGTGCTCTACCTCTAAATCGCAAAGTGCTTAAACAGAGAAATAGCATTTTCATTTGCGGAGTACTGTGAAAACCTGGTCATGGGAAACATTAAATAAAGACAGCAAATAATGGTTTTACAGCTATTATTTCAATTAGACACATAAAGCAAAATAAACAGTGAGGGGAGGCCACTGAAGGGCCATCAACAGGAGACTGTTCGAATAAATAAAGGTGTACCACATAATAGAATACTATGTAGCAATTAAAAGTAATAATATAAAACTATAATTTGTTCTATGCAATAACTGCCAAGATATGTCTAATGAAAAAAGCCAGGTACAGAAGAAGATATGTGATATGCTCCCCTGTGTGTAAAGATATGTGTACATTTAAGTATACAAATGACGGAAGGATTACAAACTGATCGAACAGTTGACTCTGGAGGGGGGCAGTATTTACTAAAAACACTTTTCTGTAGTTTGCCTTCTTTTCAGCATGAGTACACTAGTTACACTGGTTTTGAGATAAATAGTACTTAATATTTAATGTAAAATAGAGATGACATATATTTATAAGGCAAATCATTGTCATGCCCGCCATTAAACAAACCAAAATTGAGAAAGGACCAGTTTTATCATGAGTTTCTTAGCATCCTGTAAAACCAAATATAGGCTATTTTTAAATATTTCGACTAGTGAAGGCATTAATTCAGAAGAGACAGAGTCATTAACACAGAAGAGACAGAGCCAAAATACATTGTTGATAGGATTGCCAGATAATATACAATAGTTTTATTTGCTAAATCTGGCAATTTCAATTATTGAAAAGAGAAAAGTGTTCTGAATTCTTATAATACAAGGTGTATTCGATGCCAAACACTGATAGTTTCCAGACAGTCAATTTTCTATTATTGTTTAGGTAAAATATGTTTGACCTTTTAATTGAGTTTTTAAATAATATTTTTGAAAATACACACACACACACACACACACACACACACACACACAAATGATTCTCCCAAGTTTAAGGTATTAACATCCATACACCATGTAATATGGCTCCAATCTATTCTTTCACATTCATGTTCCAATACTTTCTTATAATATCATTGTATTACAGGCAAAATACGCCTTTCTACCGTTCAGTAAACATGCCTTATTCCTGAATACTCACTCCAACACTTTCTTTTTTCCCTTCTTGTCATGATTCTGCAATGTCCTCATGAGGTCTTCTAACTGCTTCAGTGAAAAGGTTCTTCTCATTTGCATAGAGCTTTTTGTTTTTAACAATGTCTTATATCACTGTAACATGTATACTTATCAATGTCCCTAATAGAGACATAAAAGCACCATGAAAGTAGGAAGCAATCACTTCATCTACATCTTTCGTCTTCAGTCACTGTGTGTGCTTCAGCAGCCTGGTCTAGTGTTTTACACAAAAGGAATATACAACAGAGTCCAATCAATGTGTAGGTGAATAGGAGAAAATAGTCCAGTCCCTCTGAAAATTAAACTCTAGTCAACTTGGAATCTCACAAAAAAATTAATAATAAATAAAAATTAATAATAACTACCATATTTAGTATCATAATCCCTCTCTATAGTAGAAAATAATTCCTAAAATGTTCCTTGGCTATATTTTTTCCTGGCTTTAAAGAACAATAGCAACAACAACAAAACCACACTGAAATTCCATCTCCTTTACTTCAGATTTTCATTTTATTTTCTTATCCCTTAAACATTCTTCCATTGCTTATATGATTCCTCAAGTTCTTGAATCATCCTTTAAGCTGGGGAGTGCAGAGTTGAGCATTATATTCTAGGAAATCAGACCGGTGCTGAATAATTTCCTTCTTTGTATTAGATTCCTTTGGAGTCTTCTCAGTATAATTTTTAAACAAAATGGCATATTAATTATTCTTTAGACCTATACTTATTCAATTCCTATATTACGCTTGAACAATTTATTTCTAAGTGATTCTCCCTAATTGATGCCTGCACATTAATTTAGTTCTCTTTTTTAAGCAAGGGCATTTGATTGTTATCCCTAAACTACAAGAGGATATTTCTCTCTCTAACCTATCATAGAACACCCTGGGCATGCAATTTATCCTGCCTTCCAGTCAGTGATGTTTAAAACAATGATTCTTAAATCCCAGACTGTGTTCCACGATGACGTTTCCACTGCCCCATGGTGAAGTAGGATAATGAATACATTGTAATGAGCTTTTTTATAAAGCCACCTTTGTTCACTTTTTTATGTCTTAAAATATTTATCTCACACACGTAGTAGTAGATGGTGGTAATTGTTTTTCTACTGGCACTAAAATGCTGGATACCCTATGCAAGGCCCCTATTTTGGTTTATTTTTCTTTTTTATTCTACAGAATACCAACTTTGAGAACCAAAAATAATAGCCATGGAAGTGGCAATAAGCATAGCCATCAATTAGAAGTTGTTTATATGCAAAAAAATTTTTTTTCTAAGAACTTTAGATGTATTAACTCAATGCAACAACACTCTGAGGAACTTACTACTATTTGATATTTCCCAATATCAAATATTGGGAAATTGAAAAAGAGAGAAGTTTAAAAATATATCCAAAGTTACACAATGAGTAAACCAAGAAAGGGCATTCAGAGGCCATGCCCCTAACCACTGCATGAAAGTGAAACCAGATTTTAAGTCAATTTTGGGGGCACCTGCGTAGCTCAGTTGGTAGAACTTAAGATTCTTGATCTCAGGGTTGTACGTTCAAAGCTCACGTTGGGTGTAGAGATTATTTTTAAAAATAAAACCTTTATAAATAAATAGATAACAAAGTGAGTACAGAAAATGGGAGGAGAAATATAAAAGCATTAAAAATTAAAAATTCACACAATTGAAGAAACATATTAATACCCAGATATAAGAATCAAAGATTATATAAATAAAAATAAGTCCACATTGAGAGAAATCGTGTGAAACATAATTAATAAGGACAAAAAATATTAAAATTAATGAGAATAAAAAGATTCAATAAAGAAGCAACAATTATGCAGATAGCAGATTCTAATCTGTAAAAGCAGAAGCAATAACAGAAATGACAATTTCAAACTGCCAAGAGCAAACAAATATCATATGAAAAATTTATGCCCAGATAAACTACCACTCAAAATTAAGATTTTTAATACAAAAGGATAAAATTTTCTACACAGATCATCATTGAAAAATTACCAAAGTATAATGACTAATTTAAAGGGGAAAAATGAACACAGAAGAAGGTAGCATACATGAAGCAATTTTTAGAAAGAAATCAAAAAAGTTAAATCAACACTAAAAAGCAGTAAAAATAACAGTTTCTTAATTTAAAAATAGTTGAAACAACCATGAAAATGAAGGATGAGAATGAGAAAACCAGGTATTAAATTTACAATCCTCATGGTGCTCACTGTTCATTGCTATATCTTCCGTGCAAGGGAAGTAGTAGCCACTCAATAAATGTTTGTTGAATAAATTACAGAACCAATATTTTGTAACTGAAGGTAGTTCTAGACACAGTCTCTGTGTCCATCAGATTCTGAGAATCTGGCACACATCAAAGGTGTGCCAACAGGCCCTGTGTTTGAGGTTAGGCAGGTTGTTACTAAAAAGTGTTCCTAGGGGTGCCTGAGTGGCTCAGTGGGTTAAGCCTCTGCCTTCAGCTTAGGTCATGATCTCAGGGTCCTGGGATGGAGACCTGCCGTGAGCTCTCTGCTCAGCAGGGAGCCTTCATTCCCCTCTCTCTCTGCCTGCCTCTCTGCCTACTTGTGATCCCTTTGTCAAATAAATAAATAAAATCTGAAGAAAAAAAAAAGGCATTCTTAGAAGAGTGGTGGCCCTTGATGTACACATTCAGATCTGCCTTTGAAGGAACAGGCTGCACCAGCAGATTCTGCTGACCACCTCGGGCTGCCACCCATCCTCTCATCTGTGGCATTAATGTCTGAACTACGCTACACATGGCCTGCTCCCAAGCCTCACTGAGCACAGCAGATGGAGGTCCTAGAGCAGGCCAGGTCTGGTGAAGACAGGGCTACTCAAATGAGCAACCTTTGCTCTGGGCCATCCCAGCAACCTGGCCAAAATTTTCTGAGTCTCACTGTAGACCGAGGCTCATTCTTCCAAGTCCTTCTTTCCCTCTCTCTTCTGTAAGGTGTCAGACATGATGCATTGAGGTCTGGGGGCCTTCTCTGGCTTTTCCTGCCCCCTTCCCCTTGATTCTTCTCAGGAATGTCCAGCAGTCTCTTTCCCGTGCAATTCTCCCTGCCTTTTGGAGGGACCAAACTGGCATATGAAAGCAAGAGAGTGGGAAAAGTCAGGTCTACTGGATAAAAAGTGTGGTCTCTTCATCTGAAAGAACAGTAGTCATGAATAATAATTGTGCACATTCAGGAAACAGACTTCTATGTCTCATCTGCTATGGAAAACATGTGTTTTGTTTTGTTTTGTTTTCTATTTCTCACTGTCCAAAACAATATTACTTTCTTGTGTGTCAGTTCCATGTACCTTTATTGAAAAAGCTACTATGTTACAATTTGGAATCTGGTGAAAAGTCCAGTGGACAAGAAATTCTTCAAGATGTTTCTAAGTCATAATTTGTTTGAATATTTTTCCTTAGTTTTTTGTTTGTTTGTTTGTTTTTAACTCTTAGATTTCTTTCTACTATGTCCAGAAGATGCCAGGTTTAGTTTTAAATTCTTAACTCAATCATTAGTAGAGATAGAATTAGTTAAAAATAAATCACTGAAGAGCTTTTTTTTTTTTAAGATTTTATTTATTTATTTGACAGACAGAAATCATAAGTAGGCAGAGAGGCAGGCAGGGAGAGAAGAGAAAGCAGGCTCCCTGCTGAGCAGAGAGCCCGATGCAGGGTTCGATCCCAGGACCCTAAGATCATGGCCTGAGCTGAAGGCAGAGGCTTTAACCCACTGAGCCACCCAGACGCTCCCCCCTTTTTTTTGAATCGCCTTTTTCTCATGCACTTTGTCAAAGTACCAAAAGTTGATTTGACATTTTTATGGTTGTGTCTCTCTTTGGTGTATTGCTAGACCCACGAAACTGGAATACTGCAGGTAAAGATCTCTCTTGTACTATACTTATATGACTAAGATAAAAATATTGTCCAAAATAATTCAATCTCAATTTGTAAACTTTTTCAAATTAGTTCAGAAAACATTGAAAAGCCACTGAAAATTTGTGGTCACCAAAGTGGCTCATATTCACTAACTTGTTAGAGGTTATTTCATCACATAGCTAAGCATATCACTGTTAGGGTTATTTATGAAAATTCTAGCTTCCTAAGGTCAAAGTAATCGAACAATGGAATATTTTTAAAGCATAAATTATCATAATTTCAGGAACTATTAAAACTTGTAATTTCTGCTCTGCCTTTTCTGACTTTAATTCATAACACGTAGAGTGGCTGTGCCCTGTCCCATTACATCTACTGCCCAGAGTAAAATAGCTAGCCTGGGAATTAGAAATTTTACAGAACTTTTAATTTTTTTCTAAAAACTATAAATTAAGTCTTTAAAACCTCTGTTAAGATAATTTGGTAATCCTAATATATACATGGAAGCTTTTATTTTCTTTAAAAAGAACACATAGGTAGCAGGAAGAATTAGTCATACTCTTAAAAATGTAAGTGCAATTAACAATAGTCATATTTGTTCTGATTATAAAAGTGAGGACTTTTCTGTAGACCTTTCTTTAATAGAACATTATAGCTTTATTCAGTAAAGTAAAGCTACGGCTCATAACCAAAGGCAAAGCCTCTAGATATAGAAAATCACACAACAAACCTTAAAAGATGAAGTCTCTTTCCAGGCTGTTCAGCCACGAAACATATGGACCCCAGATTCTTACTTAAAAATTACCTCAAATTAGCTTTTGACTCCTATGCCTAAGATCACTCATTTTTAAGGAGGTCAAATTATACATGCTGTTACTCTCAGCCATATAATAGATATCCAAAATAATATCTAAAGGTAGATATTACCTGAAAACTTTCACTTGAAATTCAGCTTTATCATGTATACAACTAAAGGCAAAAAATTTCCAAGTAACTGCCTATTCAGCCTACTTGACTACAAATGTTTTTCCACTAAGAGAATACATAAAAGGATTCTGAGTGAATCCCCGCTCAGAGAATCACCAATCCAGAGTACACAAAACCTAATGTACTTACCACACTATCCTTAACCCTGACTCCAGACCCATTCTTGTCAATTACAAAATAAACAAATAAATAAACTGAAATTTCCTCTATTGCAATAGCCTTACAGAATTATGCAGAAGGTCTCAGAAACTAGTCAGTAGATTAAAGAAAGGAAAATGGTAGATCATGTGTTACATGGTTAATCTCATTCACAAATTTTATACTTTTTGTGGATAATCCTAGGACTTTTCAAATTAGAAAAAAAAAGTTTAAAAAAGTCATCATGAGTACATGCATTTCTAGAATGTTTGTGGTTTCTATTTGTATGAAAGTCTAAACTTATTTGACCCAGGTTAAAACATTTGGTAGGTATTTCTTTAAAGTGTATGGGGAGAAAATTGTGAGAAAATTCTTATACTTTCACAGAATAGCATATTTTCCTTTAACTGCATTTTGGGTCATTATTTTACCATCTGAAACATTGGATAAATTATGCATTCGTTCCACCTTGCACATGAATAGTTTACCAAATATGTGTATGTAAATAGCCAATACACCATACTTGCTATGATTTATCTATTTCATAAAAAAATTAATTTCATACCCTGTACAAAATTCTAATTGGAAAGTCGGAGGTTTCAGGGACCCATAATTTCAAAAGGATAACACCTGGGGATACTGAGCAACTTTATCCCAAGAATAGTACTGTCTCTTGCTTCTGAATCTCTCAGCATCCCCCTGGCTATCATCAACTTTTTTAATCTTTACCTTATCATTTGTTTGCTGTATTTCCACTAACTGTGAACTTTGATTGGTGGATGAATCTGCCACATTTAGCAGTAAATGCAGACTTTGGTGGTGGGCTAGATGCATGGGTTGCTGGTTAGAATTGAGGAAAGCACAGGTATTAGATGAGTGAGCCTGGTAGTAATTGATGTTAAAGAGTGGTAGATAGTACTAGTATGTAGTTTGTAAGTATTTGCTTTGAATCCTGTACGGTCCTAAATGCTCTACATATATCAAGTAATTTAAAACTCAGTCAGGAGGCAGGTATTACCCCATTTGCGGGTAAATGGGGTAATTTGAAAGACGAAGTTACTTGAAAAAGAACACGGTAGTGGACTTTTGATGTGAACCTAGGTAGGTTGACTAGAAAGTCCATGTTCTTAACTACACGAGACTACCTCTCAAAACCAGACAGACACTCGTGAGGGTTTCCAAAATGAAGTTTTTCAGAGAAAGTTCTTGGCACATTTCTTGTGCAAAAATAAACAAAACAAATGAATAAACAAATAAAAAAGTGGAACAGACCCATAAATACAGAAACTGATGGTTGCTAGAGGGGTGGGGACTCTGGAGGAAGGGAGAAATGGTGAAGGGTGAAGGGGATTGGGAGGCACAGGCTTCCAATTACAGAATGAATAAGTCACGGGGATGAACGCTACAGCATAGAGAATATAGTCAATGGTACCGTAATAGTGTTGTATGGTAAAAAAGGGTAAGACTAGACTGTGGTAAGCAGAGCATAATGTATAGAGCTGTCCAATCACTATGCTGTACACCTGAAATTAATGTAACATTGTACATCAACTATACTTCAATTTTTTTTTAATTTTTTATTTTTTATAAACATATATTTTTATCCCCAGGGGTACAGGTCTGTGAATCACCAGGTTTACACACTTCACAGCACTCACCAAAGCACATACCCTCCCCAATTATACGTCTATTTAAAAAATTACAGTAAATCCAACCTTTGACCTCTCTCCCTTAAATCCTCAAATCCTAGGCACCATTTTAACCAGAAGCGTGAAAGAAGCAAGAAAACCATTTCTTGTTTCAATGAGAAGCTATGTAACTAGAAGCTAAAGAGAATTTTAAAAAAAACTATTTCTAGAAATTAACATAAAACAAATTTATATATCACTTTTATTTATGATTTTAAAATCTTCTTAACAATGCCAAGTCACTATGGCACTTGATATAACATTGTGAACTAAAGAAAAGGAAGGTGCAACCTTTTCCTTAAGCCAGGCTGAGTGCAGTGGTCCAGGCGTACATGCTAAGCGCACCCATGTGAAGGCAGAGTATGGTCATCTAGAAAAGAGCAGAGTATGGTCATGCTGTGTCTCACGAGCACAGCTCTAAAAAGATGACACTATCTGGAAATCTAAGCCCAGTGGTTTTTTTTGTGTTTGGTTGGTTGGTTGGTTGGTTTTTTATTTTTAAAGCTGGAAATCCAGATTTACATGTGAAACCTGATGATTTTGAAATTTTGGTTCAAAATTTTGAAAACAACAAGAACGATAAACATAAGATGTCTACCAAACTAAAAGAGATCTATCTTTCGTATTTCCAGCTATGGTACATTTTTTTATGGATTCACTGACCCATAAATCTTTATCCTTATTTGGACTTTGAAAAACATTATAAGAAATTACTATTACAGAAGCATAGAAACATCCAGTACATATCTTCGAATAGACAAAACCCATTCTATCCATTTCTTATTGCTGCTGTAACAAATTACCACAAACTTAGTGGTTTTGAACAGCACATACTTATTACCTTATGGTTCTAGAAGTCAAAGTCCAAAATCAGTATCAGTGGGCTAAGAAGAAAATATTGCTAAGGCTGCATTCCATCTAGAAGCTTGGTGCGAGAAGGCATTTCTTTGTCTTATCCCACTTTCAGAGGCCACTTGCATTCATAGGCTTGTGGTCCTTCCCTCCAACTTCAAACCATCAATATAAGCATCTTCAAATACCTCTCTGATTCTAACCTTCCATGTCCCTCTTCCATTATTTAAGGATCCTTATGATTAATAGTGGACCCTCTTGAATAATGCAGTAATCACTCAGCTCAAAATACTAACCTTAATCACATCTGCATTCTCTTTTGCCAGGTAAGGGAGCATATTCACAGGCTCTGTTTATTGAAATATGGATATCCTGGGGAGCCTGGGTTGAGCAGTAGGTTAAGCAACTGAGTGTTGATTTTTTATCAAGTCATGAAATGTATCCCTGCATTGGACTCTGAGCTGTAGTGCAGAGGCTGCTTAAGATTCTCTCCCTCTCCCTCTGCTCCTCCTGCCTACTACGTGTTTAAAAAAAAAAAGACATCTTGACTCTTCATGTATTAATGCATTTTCTGAAGGAGAAACACATTTCTGAAGGAGAAACACACTAGAGCATAATCGAGGGGAAAGGAAAAGAAAGAAACATATGTCTTAACTGAAGAGCACTGAAGATATCCCTTAGTAAATTCATATATCTCCTGAAGGTAAGCGTTTCACCGAGCAGCTGATTATATATATATACATACATATATGTATATATATATTTATACAATTATATATTTATATAAATTATTACATAAATAATATATAAATATAATTTATTTATAAACAATATATAAACATTAATGTACTTATCAATTATTTATTGATAAAATATAAATTATATATTATATAAATATGAGAGAGAGAGATTCAACTATTCATAATAGGAAAAATTCAAAGAAATAAGACAATAATAGATCTAACTCAGGCTTTATGGTCTTTACTATCTGCTATAGACTGAATGTTTTTGGCCCTCCCAAAATCCATATGTTAAAATCCACTCTTCAGTGCGATGGTATTTGGACGCAGTGCCTTTGGGAGGTGATTAAGCCATGGTAGTGGAATCTTAATGAATGGAATTAATGCCTTAATAAAAAAAAAAAAGGAATTCCCTTGCCTCTTCTGCCACATGAGGACACAAGGAGTAGATGGTCATCTATGAACCAAGAAGCAGGGTCTCACAAGACACAGAATCTTCTAGAGACTTGATCTTGGACTTCCCAACCTCCAGAATTGTGAGAAATGAATGTGTGTAGTTTATAAGCTACCTAATCTATGCTATTTTGTTATAGCAGCCCAAATAAACCAAGAGACAATCTAAGGCAGAGGAAGGATAAACTGGATATTTCTAGAGTTGGAAAAATTAATCAAGATTACTCATAAATAGCCGACTGTGTTTACTGAGTGCCACCCCCAGTCATTGCTTCAAGGATGACACTTCAGGGATGAACTTCATTCCAGACTGCAGTGGAAGCTACGGGACATGAACTTGACGTCTCCTTTGAAAACCAAAGTGCTCATCTCCCCACATGCTGTGGACGTCGCCTGTCTGTGACATAATGGTTAGTTCCTCCCCAGGACCTGTTCTTGACCAAGGAGAGCTGCCTTAGTTATTTCACCTGGAGAAGGGGGAAGGCCTGTGGAGGGGAAGAAATCCATAACTGATGACTGAATGGTGTAGTAGACAAAGTGATCTTTCCCCTTCCCCAGTGGGACATGTCTGAAGTGTCATCTCAAGTGCAGAGCTCTTTATGAGATCGAATATGGCCTTTCTTACAAATGCATTACAATTCAAATTCCCGCCCTGCTCACTCCTGCTTCCTTCACTCCCTCCAGAGACTTTTTCCTCAAATCACTTGTCAATAAACATGCTGCATGCGTTTCTAAGAGTCTATTTCTCAAGGAACCTGAACTATGAGAGAGGTGCTCCTTGATAGAAAAATAAGCAAATACATAATTAAGATATTCAGTTTTTCCTGTTTGTTCACATGCATTCCTTAAAGGATTTGAAGCAGTTGGGATAGGTTGGATAAACAACCAAATTAAAGGCATTGATTTTGAGGCTCGGAAACTGTTAGAGAGGCCCAGTTCAAATTTCTTTAATCACTGACCCTACCTCTGTACTGACATACACACACATACACACACATGCACACACACACACTCCTACCAGAAGTCACACCAGTTAAAAATCTGAAAGAATAAATTGTGTCAAAGATACTCAAAGAAATGACTTTCTATCATAGCTTTCAGTTTTGGTTCCAACTATTAATATCGAGCAGTTGATGACTCAAGAAGAAATCAAGCTGAAACAAATATCTGAATGTCTGGAAATCACTATCCAAATCCATTTAAAGCATTTTTTGAAACGACAAGTTAAAAATTTAACTCAGTGGAAGGGAACATTATGAATTATCATTCAATTTGGTTATATTGTTGTAACTAACTTATCAATATTGTTCTTCTCTGTTCCACTTAATTATTTTACACCTGGTACAGTCACATGGCAAAGCTTATTAGTGGTTAAGTAAGAGTGTTTTCCTAAAATTAACTTTGACCATTTTTTTTTTAAATCATGCATATTTTAGAAATCTGCAAAGGTTTGGATTTTTTAATCCTCCTCTTCCCATCTTTTCATGGAATTTCATTAAGAATTTGTATGTGGCGCCTGGGTGGCTCAGTGTGTTAAGCCTCTGCCTTCAGCTCAGGTCATGATCTCAGGGTCCTGGGATCGAGTCCTGTATCAGGCTCTCTGCTCAGCAGGGAGCCTGCTTCCCTCTCTCTCTCTGCCTGCCTCTCTGTCTACTTGTGATCTCTCTCTGTCAAATAAATAAATAAAATCTTAAAAAAAAAAAAAGAATTACTCTGTATGGTATGAATACATAATAGTATAAAAAGCAAGATAATGTATTTATCTACAATTACATTTAATAATGAAGAGGAAGCCCTAAGAGATGTGAAGAAGATGACCTTATTATGAAAGTCTAAATCAGCTTTTGAAAATTGTCCACCATACACTCAATTGGATTTCTGCCTGGTCAATGCAGCTGAACAAGTAAGATAAACTTCAATAATCAGTCTCATATTTTCATGATTTAATAATGAATGTGACCATATACACCACATTGCAAACAATTGCTCAGAACTTAGGAATTTTGCTGTTTGTGAGTTTAAATTAAAAAAAAAAAGGCAAGGAAGAAAAACCCTATGTATTTTTTTTTAAGATTTATTTATATATTATGAGAGAGAGTGAGAGTGTATAAGCCGGAAGAAGGGGAGAGAGGGGGAGAGACAAACTTCAAGCAGACTTCCCTCTGAGTGTGGAGCTTGATAGGGGCCAGTCCAGGATCCTGAATCATGACTGGGCTGAAATCAAGAGTCAGATGCTCAACCGACTGAGACACCCAGGCACCCCCTGACTATGTCTTAAATGAAATTTACTAGACAAAGTCTAAGTGACAAAATATCATCATTTGTACTGATATTGTTGTACTGATACACCTACGACCATTTATCAAGTATTTGCTCTCTACCAGATTTTTTTTAATAGGCAACAAGAGATACAAAGTCTCAGAAGACACTATTCTTAGCTTATAAGGAATAATACTAAAAAAAATTTATAGTATAATACATGTATGTTGCAACATAAAGCTATTGGGAGAGGGACTCAAGGGATTTACAGAAGAGAGATAAACGCTTTCTAGGAGAATTGGGAGAAGAATGCGGTAAGATGAGTGGGAATTTGTCAGATGAGTGGGAAGGTAGGAATTTCAGCCTAAAAAGAGCTCAGAAAGTCAGTTTTGGAAGTCCATCCAGAGCGGAGAGGGCAAGGGAGAATATCTGAAATATATTTTGGAGTAAACATATGAAAGGTTTGACATACCTCACTAAGAAACTTATGTTTTATCTGGAAGACAAAAAAGTGGCCCACAGTAACTTAAATGAGTTAAGGGTATTCAGTGATTCCTGAGACTAGGGGGGGGGGGAGCCAAAATATGTAGACAAAATCCTACAGGAGTTACACAGCAAGGACTTTTCATCATAAAGAAAGGAGAGAAATTTATTTATTACTTTTCATAATAAAAGACAGAGAGAGAATCAATCAATCCCTGGACCATGTAGTTATTCCATAAAAATTGTGGAATACATAGATATATTTTGGCAGATAATATCAATCCATCATGTGTATCATGTATAAAATATAGATCAGATGCATAATATTAATGCCTGGTATTTATATAGATCTTTGTAGTTTATAATCTGTGTTCATAATTATAATCTCATTTATTTATTACAGTTTCTATAAAGGAAGACACTCTCTCCAGGTACACATGGAAGTCAAAGAATTAACTTGGAGTCACCTAACAACTAAATGACAGAGCTGGATTCTCAGCTCAGCTCCTAGCCCCAAATTCCAGGTTCTTTCTATTAAAACAACAATATATACACAAAAAGATCCATTCAGGAAAATTTTCAATGTGCATAAATCCAAATTTAATTATGTAAGCCAATGCCAGATACTCAGAGCACCAAAATGTGGGCAAAGGAAAGATCAAGAAGAGACCCACGTACTTTAATGAATGGCTCAAACAACTCAGAGTTTTGTACATCAGTCATTAGAATTTGGTCTTTTTGTGAAAATAAAATTGAATCTTCTATGTCTTTACTTCTCATCCTCACTTTCTTCCACCAACTCTCTTTAGTCCACATGGAAGAAATGTTATTCTATAAAATCCCTGCCTCACAAACAGAACTTGAATCTTCTACTCACATACATGAGGAAAAAGAGAGAACTCAAAATTCTCAAATTAACTTGACCAATCCTTTGATTTTTATAATAAGAAAAACAAAATCCACGTTAATGGCTTGACAGATGTGGCCCCTCACTGGTGGCCCAACTGATTCTAAACCCTAACCCTGCTAACCTTCCACCCATGGAGGTTTCCACAGCCTGTAGCCAAAAATCATAGGACATATTGTGCCAAGAAGGAAATTGAAAGAAGGAGGGATTCAGAGCAGTGCCCATCTGGGACTGGGGAAGGAGAGGGAGGCAGCCTGCTGCTGTGCTTCCCAGACTTTTAGATTTCATGGCGCAGTGAAATTTCAAATAAATACATAAGTTCCATCGCTGGGTCGCCAACATTTTAATTTTGCCAAGAAAAGACATCTAAAAACAAGCAAAGGCAAAGCAAGTATAAACTGCTTTCACCACCATTTCACACAAGAACAGGCAGCGCCACACCAAAGTTTAAGACACCTTTTTTTTTTTTTTTAATAAAGTCAGCTCCATGAAAAATTCACTGTTTTGTGGCTTTTCTTCATTTAGCTGAGGACAAATGCAAACTTCTTCATGGATCAGCCCCAGGCTGATGGCCAATATCTAAGAACTACCAAAATGTGGGAATAAGCCCTCTAACCTGAGTGTCAAAGAACTGGTCTTAATCTGTCACTCAAAGACCATGTGGCATGGTCCAAGTCACTCCACAGCTCTGGACCTCAGACTTGCACAGTCAGCAAAGGCCAAGGAACTCTGCAAGGCTAGTATTCAAAGAAAACTTAGCACCTAAATCAGACCCAACTCTACAGATGCTTTTGAGAACTTCGTCCTTCAGAAATCCTCTTTCTCAAGTCTCTTCCACTCTAGCATTGGGAGAAAATGCCAGCAGGTGAGGACTGTTTGTTCGCCTAAAGCTGTTCTATCTGGCATTGGGCATTTCACATATATTTGTCAGTTGCCTTTAAATCAACTTTCATGAGAAACAAAATGGCCAGGATTTTGTTTTTAAATTATCAACCATCTTACTTTTATAGTAACTGTTCATTCTTGATGCCACTATTGTTACTGTCTTTGTAGAGAAGAAGGGACAGAAGGAAGAAGAAAGGGGGGTGGGGAGCAGACATTAAGTATAGTGAAAGGAGAGGGAAGGAAGAGTCTGACCACATGAGCCTGATTAAAAAGCAAGCCACACCAGGCACTGTTCTACAGGAAAGGTCCTCAGCATCAAACAGAATCACAGCTGGTCCACTCAATGTGTTGCGTGTTCATAAATAAGAAAAAGGAAGCAGGAATGGAACTTCACAAGTCATCAACAGAAAACCACTGTTTCACCCTTACAGTCCTCGTGTCTACTTAGAAGACTGAAAACCTGCACATTCAGTTAAACCTTTAAGAGTTAAGTTAGACTCTTTGGATCAAATACCGTTTAAAACTTGAGTGAAGAAACCACAGGAAACCTAGAAACAACAAGGTAGACGCAGATTTAACTAAGAATTTCCTTCCCTCGGTCTGTTTTAGTCACACCCATAATATAATTATAACCTAGCATTTGCATTTAATTACACAGTGTTGAGAAACACTGAATTTTATAGTGAAGCTGAACCAAAGAGAGAGTTTTATTGCCAGTAGTTTTTGTACTTCTATCGTGAGGACTGAATCTCAGAGCAGGCAAACACAAATCTTGGCTAAATAAGACAGAATGAAGATGTTTACAGTCATGCCAAACATAGACATATTTGCACAAAAAATGGTACAAATAACCAAATGTTACAAATTTGCTTAGACAAATCATAAGCTCTCAATAAATGTTAGGTGTTATTATCATCCTCATATTTGTAAAAAATGATTCAATATTTTTTTTGGCTTCCATGCCTATAAAATAAAATCTCCAGAAGGGTTTAGCATAAGGTCTTCAAGCTCCTTTTTTACAGAAAACCCACAGCATTCAGTGAAGTCATATACACCTCCTCTGGTGTTCTATCACTTCCCTTTTTTCTGTCCTAAACTCCAAAGGTGTTAAAAAGAGGGTAAGGTCTCTCCTTGGGGCAGATTTTGTGGTAGCAACCACAGGAATTTTGCATGACTTTGGTACGTAAGTAATTGCTATCATGAAAATTCCTGATTTTTCAAAAATAAATGATGCATAAAAGGCACATAAAAGTTCAGTTAATAAGTCCCAACGCGTTCAAGAACATATCTTCGCTCAGCCAATGGAACTAGTTTTTTATTCAGTGGAGACCTCTTAAATGCATTGCCTCAGTGCACAGTAAATCTATTCTTTTAGCAGGTTTATTCCTTTATCTGGTAGTCAATTAAGTGGCCTTTCATGAAATGTAGCAATGACATACATTTGTGGAGGGAGGTATATTCTTATAACTTGTCTGATTATCTTTGGGCTTTAGCATGTATTATTTATGAGTATTATTTCTTGAGCGGGTTTATGCCTTCAAGTAATCATGAACACATTTTAAGTATAAATATGAGTCTACAGCAACGGGAAACCACCATGGTTTTAACAAGGTTCATTATTGCACAAATATCTCATTCAATTTTGAGGGAATTGTATTTTGAGAATAAAATTTATTTTGTCATTTTCCCTCCTCACTTTCCAAATTGTTATACCTATGCTACAAAGAAAAGCAATCATCACTGTTGCATGCATTCAACTAAATATCTCTAGCTATAGAAATGCCATCAGCTTATTTCATACATCTAAGATGAACTGAGAGAAAAGCTTTATAAATGCGACAGCATCGATGATAATTCCTCAACCTAAGAGGAACGTCACAGAATAAATGTCAGAAAATGTATTGATATACTTGTGGGAGAACGAATGTAATCAGATTTTTAATATTCTGGATATTAGAGTTTGGTTGCTTCTTGTTTTTGTGAAACTTTCGATCTGACCGATGACTCACTTTCTCCCTATTACAAAAATAAAGAAAAATAAAAGTAAGTTGTAATTTTATCTTCAGAGATCAAACCTTTAATTCAATTTTGCACACAAAACAAACAATTAAAATATTAGATGGGTTAAAAATTGACATTTTTTCCTTGTCTACTCTGGTCTTTAAGCTACCATTCTCAGCAACCACCCTTTATTGAATTCAACAGTTTTTAAGTCACCATTATCTTGGAAATAATCAAGGTAGCAATGTGACTGGATAATATTATAATCCAACACTGCTATCATTTTTAAATGTGGGTAGGCAACAGGCCCAATCTACAGATGAATTAGCTACTCTTAAATTAAGGAATATTATGAGTCAGTAATGGTATGACATTCTTTTTTATGACTACAGCTTGGGTTATAATGTGACAAGAAAAAAAATGTAATGTTTCCAAAATGACAGTTTTTTAGATTTGTGTTGCCTGAGGTAGTTCAGCTGAACAATAAACCATAATTTGATTGATGGAAAATTGAAGTGGTTCATCTAATCTGCCAGTCTAGCCTAGCGCTGCTTTGGTTTTGCATGTATGATTATGTTTCAGAGTTTTAGAGATAATGTTGTTCATATTAGACAGGAGACTTTTTATTCCCTCCCACTTAAAAAAAGAACTTTATCACATAGGAACGATCAAAATATGCCATGGATTAACTTGGAATCAAATTTTTGGGGGGTGTAAATTTGTAAGTCCAACTACAGAAAACTCAGTGATGTAAAGGAAGCTTCAGAACACAGATATTTGTCGGGAGTAAATTGGCCATGTACGAGCTGTAAGATTATTGGGACTGAGGTAGAGTGACATCAGCACTTGAGAAAAGTAGACTATAGTTATTTTATATGGATTTTAAGCAAATCCTGCCTTGATCAAAAGAAGTCTTATGAACACAATTATATTAAGATGCTTAAACCCTAGAGAGAAAAATGCGTTTGAAAAAATTATAAAAGAGTAATAAACAAAGCTAAACACCTTAACCATATGCAAATTCAAATAACACATTGGTAATCAAAGAACATGAGGCTATTTATAATGAACTGCTGAATATTGATGATTTCTCAGATTTAACCATGACAAATTGAAATTAAGATTCCTGAATTAATTTCAGAGCATAATTTTAAACAGGATGATTTTAGTTCATTTGTTATTAGCAGATATTCAAAACAACTTTTGTACATTTGTAAATAATCTAAAAATAATAACAAAAAGTATCTCAGTATTTTTTGCCTTTAAATTGATACAGAAAATTAAACATTATAAATAAGTTTCAAAAAGTTACCGAAATTTTACTAAAAATATCCAGAATGAATTTCAGAATATTCCAGCTAGAAGATATTACATCTCCTGTATATTATATCTGTAAGCAAAGAAGTATTTTAAAAAGGAAATTATAGGATTGGAATGAGAAATTGTATATATAATTTTCTCCTTTATTCAGGAATGAGTAATGATAATCAGAAGGGAAATCATAAAAAATATTGGGGGGGTGATATTTCTGGCCTATATGATTTATTCAAAGTTAAATAACAGTGGAAGCGTTATCAATTAAGTAAAACACTTTAAATGTTTAAGTAGTCAGCCAGTTTAGTGTGAGATGATTGCCCTTGTAAACTGATGGAAGTGCAAACTATCATTACCTTTCTCAAGAGCAATTTGAAAACCTAAGTATCATTTCTTGAGTGTTTACAATGTTCCAGGCAATGTGCTATCCATGTATCCCTGTGTTATCCAAGTAAAAATTTTATCAATTTCTATCAAGAACCATAAAAATGTTCATAGCATCTCACTCATTCATTCTGATTTTAAGAACTACCTTTAAAAAATCAAAAATAGCATGATGTTTGTATATATCAAAACTACTTACTTGGGAAAAATGAAGATAACCGTTGTATTCAGAACCTACTTTCTTTTTTTTTTAAGATTTTATTTATTTATTTGACAGAGAGAGATCACAAGTAGGCAGAGAGGCAGGCAGAGAGAGAGGAGGAAGCAGGCTCCCTGCTGAGCAGAGAGCCCAATGCTGGACTCAATCCCAGGACCCTGAGATCATGACCTGAGCCGAAGGCAGCGGCTTAACCCACTGAGCCACCCAGGCGCCCCTCAGAACCTACTTAATTGTGCTGTATCCTTTTGGCCAGATGTTATGGTTATGCAGCCATTGAAAATTATTTTATGTAGAATGCTTTACTGCATGCAAATTGCTGACTGTATGTTAGGTTAGAGAAGCATGAAACAAAATTGGATCCACTACATATATTAAAAGAAAACTGTGCGAAATTAAAATAGCAAAAGAGCTAAGGAAATAGTTTGTAAAAATGTGTACTTTTCCTTTTCTTCTTTAAATTCTTCTCCATTCCCAAATATTTTTCAGTCAACATGCCCTACTTTCATAATTAGAAAAGTCATGACCTCCACTATCTTGATGTTATCCCCACCTGGCTATGTTGTCATATGTCTCTCACAAGACAGTGAAAGTAGTATAAACTTTGGGTCAGACACACTTGGTGTGGAATACTAGCTCCATTTCTTACCATCTGTGGCCCTAAGCCTGAACCTGAGCCTCAATTTCCTCATCTGTAAAATACATTAACAATGTATTTACGTAAAATATTCAGAGAGGAGAGAATGATCAACATTAACCTTGAAAAGGACCAGGGTCCTAGGAGAGGTTACTTTCTTTTTTTTTTTTTAATAATATTTATAATGATTTTATTTATCTATATGCCAGAGAGAGAGAGAGAGAGAGAGAGAGCGCGCGCACAAGCAGGGGGAACAGAAGGCAGAGGGAGAAACAGCCTCCCTGCTGAGCAAAGAGCATGATATGGGACTTGATCTGAAACCCTGGATCATGACCTGAGCAGAAGGCAGACGCTTAACCAACTGAGCCATCCAGGCATCCCTAGGAAAGATTTCAACAAGAAGATACTGTTTAAGCAATCCTGGAGGCCAAGTTGACTGTGCATATATATGACACCAGAAGAAAGGTGATCCAAGCAGAGGGAACATAGTGAAAACTGATAAAGGCAAAGGATAGAAGCAGTCTAGAACTGGCTGCCAGTCTTTCAGTATTGCAGAATAGCACATGCAAAAGGGATACACAATTAAAAGAATACGACGCTCCATGTCAAGACGTGGAGGAAATTTTCTTAAATGGATTCAGACATCAATCCTCAATTATTTTAGTTTCTAAGTAAATTTGCTTGTGTTGTTCGGGAAAACTTTATTTTTGTTTTCCCTCTCCTGGAACTCATATAACACATAACTGAATTCTGGAAATTTAGGGATAGAAGAGACATCACACCACCACCAAGACTACCATCAACAGATGAGAGAAACATTTGCTATATGAAGATTTTGGGGTTTGGTGTGTGTTTTTTGATTGCTTGTGTGTTTGTTTTATTTTGTTTTCGTTTGCTCCTGTAATGACCCCTCTAGTTTACCATACCTTTTCTAAAGGGGCATAATCTAATATGCCTCTTTAGAAAATTCAGTATTTATTGTGATTACTCCATCAGTTTTTGCTTTTATAACTAGCAAATTATCCTAGAATTCATGAGATTATATGATTTCCTGTTCTAGCTATTTATTTTGCACAAATTTACATTGCATCAGCTTTGCAAAATTCATCTTAGTTACTTAATGACATTTTATATTTATTTACATTTTCTGTGCATTACTCCAACAATTTATCCTACCAAGGCTGCATTTACTTTAGTTTTACTACTTAGACTGAGAAATTTAGGACCTTTCTAGGATGCTCAAACTCGGTTTAGGTGTAAAATTATGAAATAATGTTTTCATGGTAGAGGAACAGTATCTCATGAATGTAATTGAGACAATACTGCAATGTTTCTACATTTTGAGATCCATGTGTTTTAATTTATATGATGATTATTGATTCTATTGTTTAGGATTTCCATAGTTTAAGTCAAAGGTGCGAAAACCACAGCTTACTGCCCAAATCCAGCTCATTACCCGCTTTATAAATAAAATTTTATTGGGACACAGCCATGCCTATTCTTTATTTTATCTCTTACCTTCTTTCTCAGTACAATGGCAGGCTTGAGGGGTTGTGACAGGGACATGAAGTCCACAAAGCTGAAAATATCTGTAAACTGGCCTTTTGCAGGAAAAATATGCCAACCTCTCATCTAAGTAATTAATATGGCTTTGTTATATCTTGATAGCTACAAATATTATCTTGGAATAATTTTTGGAAACATTAATTGCAACCCCAGTAAAGTGTTTCATCCCAAAACACTAAGTAATCAGTAAAAACATTAAATTTTATGGAGTCAGAGTTGTTGTAGTTGAAAACTTAAAACAATGTATATAACGAATTAAAAATAAATGTTTGGGCCAACCAAAAGTTAAAAAGTTTTAATAGCAGAAACCCATCTATTAAAAAAAACAGGTCAGGAAGAAAGTCAGTTAAAATGTGTATACATAGAGAGAGACAGAGAGAGCTGCTGTCGTGGACACATGAGAAGAAGTTTCAAGACCCTACCTGCTCCACCTTCCCCCCATCCCCAGGGACAAGTTTTGACATATGGCAGTGGAACTCGGTGTTCTAGAGACTGTAACATGACACTCGCTGGCAAGGAGATTCCATTACAGGACTTTAGCATCAACTTTGTCCTAGGAATATTTGTCACTAGACAACCAGAAATAGGTTATTAATTTAATTGTCATTCTCCACAGTGCCTCGACCCTTACTTCCTCCACTTGGCCAATCTTTTCCTACCTGTATATCTGCAGCCTGCTTTAATATACATAATTTACAACTAAGGAATATGCTCAACCTCCCTTTTTTAACATGCTCTAACCACTTCTGGTAGAATTCAGCCAAGAGTCAGCCTAAACTTTTACCTCTCTGTCGTGTGTCTCAGCCCTTCTAGAAGTAAACAGAATAGAAATCTGTCACTTACAACTATGAACATCCATAGCACCAATAATTTATTGACAAAGAGTTAAACACTAACATTTCAAATTCAATTTAAAAGTGTTCTAAGATTGTGTACCTGTGAAACATCTATTCTTAGTTATAGTTTAAAAATCTGTACCATTTCATTCTACTAACTGTATTTTTTAAAATAAGACCTTATTGTAATTTTCCAGAACACTTTTTAAGGCATGATGGCCTTAAAAAAAAAAAAAAAAAAAAGAAGTTTCCCTTAGTTCCTTAGTTTCCTTCAGTGCCTATACCCTGAGGACACAAAACTGGGTGCTGTGAGTAGGGGAAGTCATGCTGCAGCAGAACTGGAGATATAAGGCATACCTGCTTGGAACATTAAATGTATTTTCAAAATATTTTTGAAAAATAACATAAAGTAGCACACTTTTACATGTATAGCAATACTGGGAGTAGAGTTAGAAATTCATATTACTTTTTTAAGAATGCCCAAGATAAAGACAGGCTCTCACCAACCTCTCTCCCTCCCCTACTAAGAATTTCCTCTTTGTCTCAGGACGCACTTCAATGCAAAAGTTTGCAAAGAACATCTGTATTAAAGACATGTTAGGTCTGGTGATCCTGGTCAAGTTATTGAGCTTTTTTACTCTTCAGCTGCCTCATTTCGTAAATGAGAAGATAGTGTGACTCAGAAAGTAAGTGAATCACATATAAAAAAAAAGAAACCAAAAACAAAAAAAAACAAAAAACAAAAATTCTACCATCTTGGCAGTCCACCTGTGTTCTACAAAGAAATGGAAATTAGAAGGAAAATTTAGAGAAAGCACTTTGGAATCCAATAATCTAAAAATCTCAAAACAACCGCATTAAAGGGGACAAAAGGTCATCAATAACATATTGCCAATTTCTCTATCAGGCTAACATTGTGTATGCATATCTTTCTATCAAAAGCCACTGCTAGTTATATACGCATGTGAAGATTTAATTTCTAAAAAGCATATGTTTGTTCACTGGCATCATATAAAAATCGGTTGTTCATAGTTTTGTATACTTTAAAATCCATGTAAAGTCTACCTATCGTAGGAGGCAATCAGTGAAGTGTGTTAGCTTGATCTTGGTGCAGACATTTAGATAAAGAATCACAACAATCGTTTTAATCTTTTAAGTACAGGGACTGACTTCACATCTGGAAGTTTTATAGGGCAGGTATTGAAAGTTGCTGAGTTAAAGAAGGCCTCTTATTATTCAGCACAAAATAAGACTGACACAATAACATTTGGATAAGCCATTTTTTGTTAATTTTAGAAAACGTATGCTCCAAAGCAATTTAGGGTTTCTGTGTTTGTTGATATTACCTTTTAATGTGACAACCATGACACCATTTTCCAAAACAGATGGATTAATGTCACTTTTTTTAAATTACTTCACCTAGACAGGTGTTTCCTGTGTATGTTTGACATGAAATTAAACATAGCTCCAGATGTTCTGTTTGTAGCAAACCCAGTTAATTTTATTAGAACATTTAATCACAGATCAACAGTGTAATAGAAAGGCAGCGAACGTGAAGCAGAGACTTAACAGAACTTCCTAATGAATTGTGAATTAGTTTATATAGGGAAATCTAGAGAAATACAATGCTGCTTATGTGAATCCCATCAATGCATTGATTTGAACCTGTTATTTTTCCCGAATTCTAATACCGTCCCTATTTAGAAGTTTCACTAGAATTGTAAAGTGGTATATGTCTGTGTGTGTGCACGCGTTCCCATGCGTGTGTATGTGTGTTTTAAGCTGGCAGTGCAATAATTCTGCAGCTACTTGGTGTGAGTAGAATCGGTTTTCTGAAGTCCAGCATTTGTGGTATTTCATAAACACTGTTCCTTAGGCATGTGCCTGGAAGTGCAGTAGGAGTTTCTGATATTCACAGTGACTGCTCTGCCTGCAACGCACAGACTCAAGAGACAGAGGCACAGAGTTCGGCTCTGCCAGGCTTAAACATCATTATGTGCCTAGTTATTTTTCCTCTAAGATTAGCTATAGATTTCCAATTAATTATAGCATCAGGTTGATTCATCATTAATAAAATAAATCTCAGTGAACTGTCACTGATTTCTTGACTAAAATGAAAACAAATGAAGAAAAACCAGTTCCTGTCTTTGTTATACTCTTATCAAATTTGTCTTTGCAGCAGCCTGGTCATTCCAGAGCCAGAACAAAATATTCATAATTTTCTACTTTGAAATATTAGTGTGCCCATATGCACTAATAAAAACTTAAAGCCCTGCTATGATTGATGTTTTTTGTTGGCCCGTCACCTCATTGTATAGAAGTTTGTTTTAATGAGTTTCTCTAATGAATATTTTATATTGCTACTTGGATGAATGGCATATGGTAAATGCAAGGTAAATTACAGCTCTTTAAATAAATATTTTTCATAAATTATTTATTTTGTGATGCCTGTATTGGTAAGATGTCATGTCAGATAAAGATTGGAAAGTATTTACTGTAATACTTATTTGTAACTTGAAGAAGTAAAATTTTTTAATTATTAACAAGCCTCCAATATACCCATGAAACTTATGGCAAAATTAGCATAAACTCGATCACATTACAAATTTGTATAGACAGCTTCCATTCTAAAATGCAAAAACAAGATAATATCTTATGTTTGTAAGAATTTTTATATAGTACTATGCAAATAAGAAAAACCATTTCTATAAGGATGAAAAAGAGAGTAGTTGGTTAAAACCAAACTTAAAATGAGATTTAAGGTTGAGAATTGTTTAATCTCAGAATTATGTTATATTTTTTAAAGTCTAATATTATTTTAGTTGAATTACAACACATTTTTCACAGTGCTTCTTATTTTCTTTGTGGATATAGAAGTGTGAATGGATTTTTTATCTAATAAATATTAATAGCTAGTACTCATTGACAGCCTTTATAAACATTATCTCATTAAATTCTCATGAAAACCATGAAAATGTGGTAGTATTATCCCTGTTTCTACAAATAAGAAAATTGAGAACCACAAGGCTAAGAGCTAGTAAAGTGTTGAACCCAGAATAAGTTTTTGGCAATGCCTATGACTTTCTAGCTAAATTGATAAGGCCCCCAAATATGTCATTTCCTAACAAAAAGATTTTAGATATGGGAAAAGCAAATATCCTCTTACACTATTTTATTATGAATAACGGTAACAATTAACATTTAGAGTGATTATATTGTTCCTGGTACTAAGCGCTTTGCCTCTATCAGCTTACGGAATCCCTCCAACCATGCTAAGAGATGCATACTATCATGACCCCCACTATACAGTGAATAAAACTGGAGCGCAGATGATTTAAGAAATTGCCCAAGTCACTCAGCTTGTAGGAATCAAAACTAGACTGAGACACTGGGCCAAAGTCTGTGCTCTAAATAATGAAGACTACCACGTTACTTTGAAGTATGGTCATGGGTTTCTCTCTCCCTTGAAAGTGAGTACCCTAAAATCCTTATTTTTTTTGTGCCTTACTCATTTGTGTAACCCCCCAACTCACAGCCTTACATATAAAACAGTAGATGCTCAGTAAATATTTGCTGAACTGACTCATCTATGACTACTGTTCACATACGTATTCAAAACTGCATATTTTTCAATTTTTTAATTCTAAAAAAAAGAAAAATACGCAAATGATAACAGCTGTGTGCTGAGATTCTAACCACAGAGGGTCCTAGGTTTGCTCATCCCAAATTAAATAACAATAATCCTAATATGTTTTTGCATAAAGATGCAACAATTGGGGCAAAAAAAAGATTTATAACTACTTGCATTTTGGCTACACTCATATTTCCAGCTTATTTATACATTTGTTCATCCCATATTTTTACCTAGAAAGATGGCAGTTTCATGAGGTTCAATGTAATGTGCAGCTCAGTGTCAGCTTTTACACTGTACTTAGATTGCCAATTTATAACACAGCAAAGACTTAGTGTTATGCGAAATTATACAGAGAGCATTTAATCTTTCTTTAGTAACTCAAAAGGAATATGAAGATTTTATAGGTGTTTCAGATTACCACTTTACAAAAAAGTACATTTCTGAAACTGTGGCAAGCACGCAATCCAACACTTCCAGTTACTCTGACTCTGTCTTGATTTTTAGAAAATGGAAATTTACTTGATCGCACATGTCTTTTAGTATTGATATACAGACCACGTCTTGCAGGGTTAAAATTTTATCCTGTGCGAGTTAATTCAGAGACCCAAATGTAAGCACTGGCAATCAAGAACATCATGGAGTCTGGCAACATACTTTGGAACATATTGATTCCAAAATATCTAGATAAACAAAAAGAACCCATCCATATGTTGTTGCTGTTGTTTTCTTTCCTCTCTGACAGATGGCATGCTGTGAATAAATAAAAGCAAATGCCTTAAATCAGCAGAGTCCTTATATTTATATCTCAATTCTGGCTAACAATATGAACATAAAAGGTTATTTAGTTTATGAAGATTTAAAGTAAAACACAAGAAAGCCCACAACAAGTTGTAATCGATCATGGAAAGGAAGGGGAAAGCAGCAAAGAGGAGGTTACATTTTAGGAGCCACTTTTTCCCTCCTCGATCAGTGAAAAGCATGGCAATCGCTTTGTGATGAACTCGAGCCACAGCCTGATGAACATGTCTCGTTTGAAAAGGCACATTGAGATACTTCTCAGAAGACAATTTTGCAAAATACTTCAGCCTCCGTTGTGATATACTATCAGTGGTCTTCGGTTTTTCTTATCATATTTGTATTTAATGTCATCTTTGTAGTACGGTCCCTGTGATCAGATACCAGGAGAACAGATTCATGAAAACGATGATTAGGCAAAGCAATTGATATTTGCATATTATATGACCCTTGCTTGAGAGGCAGGACATTTTCAAATGACTCCAGGGTATTCTAAACTGGTTGTTTCTGATAACTGGTTTGAAAATGTTGGTACCGCTATACATAAATAGGTAAGAATGAACACCAAAGGTAGCTGCTAGAAAAACCAATACGGTGCTACACGTTTATGAGAGCAGAAAGAAAAGCTACCAAGGAGGGCAGAGATTAGGAGTAGCCAGTGGAGATCCCTCCCCCTCATACCTTGTTCTTCTTCCCCAGCACCGCAATCAGACCTTTTCTTCTTGCCATAGTTGAGACTTGAAGAGCGAATGCTGGCAGATGACAGAGAACACAGGCAGAGAGGCGTGGACAGTAGCTGTGTTTGATGGGGACGGTCAGCGCTACCTGCTGAGCTCAGTGTGGCCTCTGCCATGTTCAAGTTCCAAGTCCCTGCAGGGCTGGCTGCAGCAGATCACTGCTTTGATGTAGGGGTTGAATGCATGCAAGACAGCATTACAGAAATGGATACTCTCTCTGTATCAGAACTCTAAGAATGGATCTATTAATGTTATGTGAACAAAGACCCAAACTTTAGAATCAGAAAGCGTGCTTTATCCCATGTAATCGTAGACTAGAGATCTCAAAGTAAGTGCTTAAGTAAAAGTGCTTAATACCAAACAAAACCAACTTCCTGAGAGTCATCCACTTTCATAAAGAAAGGATTACTCGTCCAAGGTTTGAAGTAATATTGTAGAATTAATTATATGTGTGTGTGTGTGTCTGTGCGTGTGTCTTTTTTAACTTTTCAGAAAGCTTACATCCTATTTTGGCCAAATTCGCTACACAACCAAAGATACTCTACTTTATAAGTAGAAAACCCTAACTTAAGTCGTTGTCTATCTTTCAAAAGCAACCATAGACAAACAAGTGGTAAGCCTTAAAGGAGAGAAGAAGTGGGAAGGATGTAAATCAAAGTACTTTGACAATCACTGTCTTCAGACCTTCTAAATTACAGTGGTAACTCAACTGTTGGGAGGAGGAAGTGGTATCAAAATCACCTGGGAGCTCTTTTCAAATTACAGGCACGGCATCTTTGTCCCCACCCTCCTGCACCATTCCTGTGGGAAACTATTATTAATAAAAGGTATGTTACATCACTCAGGTGTTATGCGTCGGGGTGTGGGCGGGAGGGGGCGGGGTAGGTGTTGAGAATCCCTAGAGACTCTACTGAAATTCCAAACACTGTGATTTGTAGGTTAAGCCCATTTAAAATGAAACTCTAAGGCAGGGTTCCTCAACTGTGGCACTCCTGATATTTTAGATGAATAATGCTTTGTTGTGCGGGCTGTCCTATGTATTGTAGGATATTTCACAGCATCCCAGTGTTCGACCCACTAGATGCCAGTAGCTACCCACCCTTCTCTCCATCCAGTCGATACAATTTAAAAAAAAAAAAAGTCTCCTTATACTATAGAAGGATCCCCACCATGAAGATCATGCCCATTAAGCACCACTGAGCTAGAAGTGTATGAGACACAAATAGAGGAAGGAATGTTGGTTTGAATCAAGCAGGAGAAATCTTAATAAAACACATATTACCACAATTAGAGAGCTAGTTAATCATGGGATGTCAGATTCAGGAACAAAGTGTTCTTTCCACCAGTGGCAATATATTTTGCTGGTATTGGAAAAAAAAGCAAGCAAATATGGTTGCCTTAGTTCTACTCTAACTTAGGAAAAGTGCTGATTCAAGGACACAAAGCTTGTCTCTCATGAAAGAGAGGAGTGCCTATTTTTCTCTGAAGAATGTGCTCTTTGTCCATTAAAAGACAAAAAATTTTTAAATCTTTTTTCCTAACAAGATAGGCATTGTGAAGAGACATGTAATGTTTTGTGTGGGAACAGATTACCATATTGAAAACGGTCCTGTCCTAGCAAGACACTGACTGGATCAATGAAAGTTTTGGATGTACCTCGTTTTGTAAAGATTGTCCACCACAAAATGCTCTTCAGCAATCTGTACCCTTTGCATAATTCCTTATATTTACCATTACAATTAATTGAGATGAACAATTTATAAAAGAAAAATTACACGTGGATAAATTGGAAAGATGTACAGCTTCACTAGAAATTAATATAATACAACACAAACAGCATTAAGATCTGATTTTCACTACCTGTCAGGTTGAAAAATGCCATGTTTCATTGAAACTAAGTGATCATCAATTATGAAACACAATCCCGATTTTTTTAAAGATTTTATTTATTTATTTTCAGAGCAAGAGAGAGCCTGCATCCATGCACCTTGAAGGAGGGGCTGAGAGAGAAAGAGAGAATCTCAAGCAGACTCCATGCTGACCATGGAACCTGACTCAGAACTCCATCTCACAATCCTGAGATCATGACCTGAGCCAAACTCAAGAGTGGCTTAACCGAACCAGCCACCCAGGTGCCCAAAAACACAATCATGTATTTATGTATCATGGGGAAAGTGAATTTGACTATTACATGTCATTGACTATAAGACATACTCAAATTTTAGAGCTGTTAAAAATGGGGGACAAAGTATGTCTAAGAATCAATGAAATCTATACTTAAAAAATTGATATGGTTCAGTATTGCCAGAGGTATAGAAAATAGACATTCTCCTACAATATTTGTGGTATCATAAATTGGTACAGATTTTGGAAAGGAATTTGACAGGAGAATCAAAAAAACAAATACATATACTCTATGACAGCAATCTAATTTCCAGACATTTATCCTACAAAAATATAATCATAAGAGTTTAAAGATATATCTACAAACATATTTAATGAAATGCTAGGAAAATGACTTTAAAAACTTAGAAACAGGGGCACCTGGGTGGCTAAGTGGGTTAGGCCTCTGCCTTTGGCTCAGGTCATGATCTCAGGGTCCTGGGATCAAGCCCCACATCAGACTCTCTGCTCGTCGGGGAGGACGCTTCCTCCTTTCTCTCGCTGCCTGCCTCTCTGCCTACTTGTGATCTCTGTCTGTCAAATAAATAAATAAAATCTTCAAAAAAAGTAAATAAGTAAAACAAAAAATAAAACTTAGAAATAAATTAAATGTCCAGCAAAAGATGAAGGGATAAATACATGCTAACTTAACATTTTAATTCTAAGCAGTCATTAAAAAACAAGTTAACTTCATATATACTACTTTGGGAACATGTGAATAATGTTACCTATAAACAAGGTAGGAACAAGGATATCATATAATCCCTCCTTTTCTATAAAGACAATTTCAACTGTTGTTGAAAGGTAAACTTTTATTTTTTATTCTATATATTTCTACCTTAAAGAATCTATTAATGATTTTATAAGAATACATATAGAATTAAGTGCAAGAAAGGCAGAAGAGTGAATAGAGTAGGCTACATCTGACTTAGTAAGACAATACCTATACACATACACGTTGCACTGTGGTGATACCTCTTGAAGGTCTCAGGAATGTAACAGTCTTGCCCATTGTGTTGGAAAAATAGGGAGACCAGAAAAACATATACATTTTTATACAAAAAGTAAATACGTAAAAAATTCAAATATTGTATATTTTCATTTTATTTTTAAACATATTTCATTTTATCTCCTTGCATGTATTATAGGTGTAGTTACATAACTTCATATATTTTACTATTCACTCCCCTCTGGGTTGGATTCACACTGTCAGGTAAGATCAAGGAGTTATAAACTATAAACAACCCAAGCAAAATCAGAACTACGATGCCTGGATTCCAGCAAATGCATTCAAATCCGAAAAACACATCCTTGGGCAGTGTGACCTTGGGCAAGTCACTTCCTGGGTGCCATTCCATACATAGTGACTCATTTTAATTTTTATCCCAGGGGGTAAGATTCTTATAGTTGCCATTTAAAGGTGAGGAAGTGGGGGCACTGCCAGAAATCAGAGCATCCTGCCCTGCATCACTAAAAAGTTGGCAATGTGAAACAAAGACAGCAAATCCCCATTCCACCTAGAATGGCCCCTGGTCCGTGGAGAGCATGGCTCATTTCATCCTCTGAGAAAGAAATTCTGAGCCTCGGTGTATGGTCGGGATTGGGTAAGCATGTTGAGTGAGTGATTACCAAAGGCCCAGGTTCACTCTGGAAGATCAAGCAAAGTACAAGATTTGAGAGAGTGGCTAATATCTGAACTAGATTTATTTAGGTCTTAGAGTTCAGAGCTAAGAATAGATAACTTCATCTATATATACTGGTGGCTTTCACGGTGCCTTGGAAAGCCCCAAAGCCCTGGGTCTGTGGGGCAGGAAGAGGTGGGAGAGCCCATTTATCCCTTAAAAAGGTGTTTTAATTCAAGCTCCTAATTGTGTTGTCTTAAGCTTTTCAGCTGTATAATTAGCAAGTCAAGACCACTTGCTTTTATCCGGCCACTTCTTAATCTCCCAATAGTCCTTCAAGATATGATTCATTATTGCCAGGGAACCATCCATAAAGCTGAGGTTCGGAGAAGTTGAGTAACGTGCCAAAGGTCACAGGGCTAGTAAGACCAAAATGCAAACCTTCGTCCACCTGGCTCAAAAGCCAGCATTTCTGTACAAAACACTGGGACCTAGGAGTGCTAATCCAACGTCAACAAGCCCAGCCTGGTTCCCCAATTACAGCTAGATCAAGTTATATCTAGATCACCTCAGACCCACATTAATACAGATTTCAAGCCTCATTTCAAAACTGCTGAATCAATCTTCCTGGGAGAGAGGCCCATAATCACTGATTACAGCAAGCTGCTCAGGCATATTAACTATGAAAATGGCTAAAACATCCAGACAAATGTTATCCTGTTCTCATGGTTTATACACATGCATGATATATACACACATTTTTATATACACATAAAATTATGACTATTGTACATTATATTTACCTACTCATATAGTCATTTTAATGACAGGTAGAGAATAAATACACCTGATTGCATTTTTTAAAATTAGAAATAACAGGATTTGTTCATTTTCTACTTTTCAGTTAATAAAAAAAATTATTTGACAATGTAATATGTCAGGGAAAGTAGAATTAATATTTTTAAGTGTAAATATTTGTATTTTATTTTGCACTGCTTTTAGGGATGCTAACAACAGACCAGGAAATGAAGAGGTGATTTAACATATAGCCAGAGCTTGATCATTTGATTATCTTTCTTTCTACCATTCAGTGAGGAGCTGATTAATATGTCATGTAAACAATACTGTTTAAAATAATCTGTATTACACCGAAATGCATATGATACACTGACAAATACCAAATTTCCCTTTAGAATTTTGTTTGCTATGCCTTGCAAAGCACTACATGCTTCTCTCCGAAAAGCTTTATATCCGTGATGACAACAGCCCCTCAAATCTACAGCCGAGCTTTGTGTGTATAAAATTGAAAGTATCACTGAAAATTAGATAATTACATTGAGTGACCATAAATTGTACATGTAAAAAAAAAAACCTATTTTTTAAAAGTATTTGGAGCCCAACAGCTCCCTTTCATGCCCCTGGGCAGTATTTTCAGAACTCATTTGTTTGAGGGGTTTTTAATCTGAGGACATTGAAAAGTTACCCCCGCTGTGCTGTCGTCCATCACGCCAAGAGGAAAAATAGTGGCATGATTTGTTATCTGTTATTCCCCTTGCTGTGGTGACTGACTCCCAGTGCCAGCTCTGTCCTGAAGGCCATCACTTATAGGGACCACTGTCTGTCAAAACCACAGCCAACTTTAAGGGCTGCCTTTGTTGGAGCAGACAAATGAGTATGACCTTTAACAATAAAATAGGCACCTACTGAGAAAGATGAAACAGCAGCTGAAATTAAGAACACCATATAGCCATTTCAAACGCTGGAGAAAAGTTAGGAGTTGAACTAAAACTTAATTATAAGAGTAAATGTGGGTAGACGTTGTCAATAATGAAACAGACATGGTCAGAAGTATCGATTTGCCGCCTGAACTAAAACTTCATCCAGGAATCATCCTACCTTTCATTAATAATGAATAGTATTGATGGGGTTTATTTAAAAGTCGGGGAGGGATTAAATGATGATAGCTAGAGGTTTATCTTTTCTGGGTGCAGAGATATACAATTTGTTTATGAATATTCTAGAAGGGCAAAGGGAAAAAAAATAAGAACACCATAAGCCTTTGATTTACAGTAATAGCAACTTCAAACGATCTGCAGCAAAGTGCCTCTGCCTGGATAGGTATTGGCTGTGAACTGGCCATTGATATTTTGTAGTGTTCCAAAGCCTAATGTAAGCATTCCAGGCATCGCATTGTAAAGACCACAGCACAGTTTGTGGTTTGAAAGGCTCTTGTAACCCAACCTGGCAAGTGGTCAGTGGAGACTACATTTTACAGAGAACACAAATCAATCTTATTGAGTACTTTTCAAGTAATATAATATTCTGCCTGTGACAATAATGAAATTAGTCTATGGATTTTGTTTAAATATTGAAATGCCATTTGAATATTTAATGAAATGCAGTACTTTATAAATATGCATATTTGTGTGGTTTTATAAAAATTATGTTATTGATTTTTATCGAGACATCATTAGGAATAATGTCAAAATCTCCCTTTATTCACAATCAGTTATATTTGTTAATTCAGCAATACCTGTTTGAGATAGTTAAAAAGTGAATGGATCTCCTACCTATAATTCTGCCACCTCGTATGTGAAGGATACTGGGGTTACTCCCTGGTATTTCCAGTTCTTCTCCTTCGGCTTATGGTGGGGATGAGAAGAAGTGGTCTTTTAACTTCCCTGCTCCCTTGATAGTCTTTGGCCAAGGAAACATGAGAGGAAGTAATGTGTCATTTCCAAATGAGTGCATTTACTTACCCCTGTGAGATCTCAGGCCATCTCTTCCTTTGCTTGGAAATGAAAGCAAAAACCTTGTATTGAGATGTTTGAAGATCTGGATCACTAGGAGTAGAAGACAGATGGGTCTCCGTGACTACTGTGAAGGAGAAATACATACTTTTTGTTCAAATTCGTTGAGACTTTGGAGTTGTTTGTTATCACAGCATTGCCTAACTTACCCTGACTAATATATTCTAAGTGGGGTTATTTCTAAGTTATCAAAATGCAAAGCTACCATGACTTCCTCTGTCTGATCTACTTATGTATGTGTGTATATGCATGCATGAATTTTTTTAGCAGGAGATACCTTCGATCATAGATGTAATTTTTTTACTTTCTCTGTTCCCAGCACCATTTTTATGTGTGCTCTATGACTTTAGCTTGAGTTGGTTTGCCTCGTAACTCTTCCAGCCCAAAATAAAATCACAATCTCGTTCAAAAAGAAAGGATCTAAGGTCTGGGTTCTAATCCTAGAATTGGCTGCACCTGTAATAAGTCCAGGGTTCACAATATCACCTCTGGCACAGAAGTGTACATCCTCAAAAGTACATAGAATTTTTTTTATAATCAAAAGCCTGCACCAATGTAAAGGCCCAAGTTTTTAATAGGTTTGGAGTTTCAATTGTAACCTCACTCTGAAGTGGTTATCCTTTCAGTGTAGGGTTAAAAAGCTTTGACAAAGCACCGCAGGGAACATTGGATTGCCCTCACCTACATTGTACCTAGCTTGGGATGGATAAATACAGTCTCATTCTCTAATGTTCCCAACTGCCTCTAGGAACACTAAATTTTAAGAGAGAAAAACATGAATCCTGTATTTCAAGAGAGGTAGAACTAAGCCATTGTTAACTCCCCTTAAAAAGGATATTCAGTGGCCAGTTCAGTTTGCCCCTGAGACACCTAAAGCTGCATTAAGTACTTGTGAAAGTGAAAATCCACTGGGAACCCAATTCCAGTGTTTAAACCTCAGCATGAATAGTAGAGTTCTTAGCAGGGTGCGCTGTTACATTTCGTTATAAGCAGATTCAAAACTTACTGTCTGCCATCGTGGTACGAATTTTCTATTAACCTATAGCTAACCGTCATCTTCCACAAGATGAGCAATCAAAATATCAAATGTCATATAACCTCGGTCAAATTAGAGGAAAGACGCCAAAGCCGTCTGCAAATCAGGAGTCCGGCACGCTACGTCATTTAGACAACATTTGAACGGTAAAATAGCATTCATTTAAGCATATAAAATCTGCCCGTTCTGTGTTCCTACCAAATATGGCGTAATATATATTTCCAAATTTATTTTAAAAATATGCTGATACTTGCTATGGATTGCATTATTTATTTCTAATAATTTCTTTCCTCAGATAGGCACTTTATGTTACAAATACCTACTCTGTAGCATAAAATAGGTCAGAATTTACTTTGCATGCGTTAAATGAGGGAATATGTAATTTCAAATTAATATTGTAAATACATACATATTTATTTATTTTTAAGAACACATGTGCTTGGGTGCCTGGGTGGCTCAGTGGGTTGGGCCTCTGCCTTCAGCTCGGGTCACGATCTCAGGGTTCTGGGATCGAGTCCTGCATCGGGCTCTCTGCTCAGCAGGGAGCCTGCTTCTCCTCTCACTCTGCCTGCCTCTCTGCCTGCTTGTGATCTCTCTCTCTGTCAAATAAATAAATAAAATCTTAAAAAAAAAAAAAAAAAAAAGGGGGCGCGCCTGGGTTAAGCCGCTGCCTTCGGCTCAGGTCATGATCTCAGAGTCCTGGGATCGAGTCCCCCATCAGCCTCTCTGCTCAGCAGGGAGCCTGCTTCCTCCTCTCTCTCTGCCTGCCTCTCTGCCTACTTGTGATCTCTCTCTGTCAAATAAATAAATAAAAATCTTAAAAAAAAAAAAAAGAACACATGTGTAAGGGTAACCCATTTTCAAAATTTTGAGGTAATTTGCATGAAAAAAGTAGAGTCAAGCTTCCTCCTAAGTGTTAGGCTTCTTCTCTATTCTTTGAGCTCATATTTACACAGCCTAACAACGATTTTACTAGAAACTACTGAGAAGTCTGCATTTCATTCAATATTGCTTAGCAAATGTGTTGTTATTCTGCTTTAAAGTCAGTTTTAAACATAGCATCTTGATTGCTATTTGACAGTAATAGGTCAAGCATGAGATATTTTAGATCCTATTAAAATTTTTCAGGTCAAGCAAAGGTGACGGAAAAATAACCATTACAGAATCTTTATTGTGTATGATAGGACCACAAATAAACTTTGCATCCCTGCTCCCAGTGTGTCTAGACTTGACTGAAAGCGAGAGGGTGAGCTTTTCTATTGATTTTCACATGTAAGCTAAGAGGGAAAATAACCCCAGCTCATTAAAGGTGCCAGTGTGGTGGATGATTTGGCGCCTTTTATCTTCTGAAAATAAAATCAGCTAAATCTGAGACATATGGTAGGGATGTTAATAGAGAAACAGCACAACTAGAAGTGCACACTCTGTGAACCCCCAGTTTCTTAGGCATTTACGGCCCCGTCCATTTATTCTTACACTTCAATGTCTCCAATTGGCGGAAGGGAGATTTACTTTGGATCGGTCGCTTTAATACCTTGTTCTTCAATGTCTCTCTCTCTTTTCCCCTAAGAGTCATGCAACTCCAAAAGTTTGGCAAGGATTCCTAAAAGCTACTTGAGAAAAAGTTACATCTTTTTTGAAAATAGAATCTATCAGGACTTATTGAATGGGAATATTTTAGATCCCGTGTGTGAGAGTTGCTACAAGGTTACCTTTTCACATGAAGCCCTTGAGAAGACTAGGTTTTGTTTGATTTTTTTTTAACTTATTATCAAAAATCAACCAAACAAAACCCCTTTATTAATGTAAAAATGAATGACTAGCACCGTTTTCCCACAGACGTCATATTCAGGAATGCTTCCCTCCTCCTAAAGAGTTCCTCCATTTTTTTGTTCTTTTTTTGTGAGCTCATTTATCTCTGTCTCCATTTTGTAGAAACTTATTTTGCAAATTACATTTTCTGTGTCACACACTTCAAAGAAAGAAGACCCATGATTAGACAGGAAAGTATTCTTTGAAACGATATTTAACTTAAAGAATATGAGATCACTGAGTAAACTCAAAACTCATAGCACAAATTAGCTTGAATTTTTAAAGATATTGCAAAGTTAAAAATTCTCATTCATGTCTCTTAAGTCCCAGATTGTCCTCATTAAAAAGCAAAATATATTTTTAATGCTTAACCTCAAGATATCTAGAAAAAAAGAATTTTAATAATTATTTTACTTTATTTTTTCAATTTATGGGAACTTCTTGAAGAAATTATTTACATTTGTAACCTTATATTTCACACATCCCCACCTCTCTCTTCTAGCATCTATCTTTCCAGTATCATTCTTGCCTCTTCCAATCCCTGCCATAGTTGCAAATCAGTGCTTTAATATTTCTCTACACTAAGAAGGTGATGTCTACAAAAGTGGCTATGAATAGATAAGTTAAAAGGCATAGATGATCCTGATTCAGAAAAGAAAAAAAAAAGTTGCACCATAGAAATGTAAATAAAAAAGGATTTCCAAAGAAACATAAAGTGAAGAGATTTTATAGAACCCTCCAGATAGATAAAAATTATGTAGAAATCCAATTATTTCTATTGTAAGAATCACCTCTCTCCTTTTTCCTTCTTACCTCTTTCAAAATCACAACCCAATCTTCATCTTCATAAAAGCTAACTGGAGATCTTTCACACTAACAAGAACACAATTCTGAGAAGAACCTTCTTTGAGGCGTCATGACATAACCTTTGAATGTACATTTCACATATGAGTCACAGTGACAAAATCCACGTTCTCTTGTGTCAGGCAAGAGTAGCTGACTAGACACTGAGACCCAATGTAGAGACCACTGTCCTCTTTAACACAGAAATCTTAAACAAGAAGTTACTTTCTGATGCTCATGAAATAGATGATTTTTAAAATACTTTTAAGTTTACAAATTCTGGTTCTGTCAACAACCAATGCTTAGAGGATCACAGAATCTCAAAGCTCAAAGGAATTTTAAAGGTCATCTTCAACATATCACTGAAATAGAGGAAAAGACCCAAAGACCTAATGGGACCATGACTCTGACTGACGTAATGCATAGCTCAGGCTTTCGCAACACCAGACTGAAAGGTCAGACAAAGAGGCAGATGACATAAAATTATTTTTAAAAACTAAACCTGTTGTTTTATGTGCTGTAAAAATACTGATAAGGATAGAAATAACTATTGACATTTTTTAATGAAAAAGATACAGAAAATTTTGACTCCTGTTAACTACTCATTACAGGAAAAATCTTAGATGAAGTATTAAAAGTCCTTTATCCAATTCTTTCCACATCCTGTCTAGAAACTGCAACTAACATCAAATAATACCAATCCCTTCCCTTTGTGCATCATTGGCAAGTTCTAAATCTTAAACTAAACTTCATACTTGATTAAAAAGGAAAAAAAATAGTTATCGTAAGGGTAGCATAAAGGACAAACTCAAATAACAACAGGAAGACATGAAGTACCTGCTTAATTCTGACACCACAGTCTTAAAGTTTTGTATATGCTCTCTTGTGTTGCACCACCAAGGATTTTTTGGGGGGCTTTGGAAAAAGAGCAGAACTTTCCATCCCCTGGATTGACTTTAGAATCCTATCACAGCTATATGTATATTAAAGATTTCCCACTGGGAATTTGTTAATGACAGGTATGGCTTAAATATGGAAGAAGGGATTGTTGCTATTGTTCCCCACGCCCTTAAATAGGCTACAAATTTGCATGAAGGTGAAGCACTCTCTGTGCAATAATTTCATTTAGCATATTAGTGAACACTGCTCCTTTCCAAAAAGGATTTGAATCAGTACCTATAGAAAAGCAATTTTTTTTTCAAAATTTAGGTTCTATTTATTTATTTATTTATTTATTTATATTTAATTTTTTTTTTACTTTTTTTTAATTAACATATAATGTATTATTAGCTCCAGGGGTACAAGTCAGTGAATCACCAGGTTTACACACTTAAAAGCACTCACCATAGCACATACCTTCCCCAGTGTCCATGACCCAACTACCCTCTCTCTACCCTCCTCCCCACCAGCAACTGTCAGTTTGTTTTGTGAGATTAAGAGTCTCTTATGGTTAGTCTTCCTCCCAATCCCATCTTGTTTCATTTATTCTTTTCCTACCACCCAAAATCCCACATTGCCTCTCAACTTCCTCTATCAGGGAGAGCATATGATAATTGTCTTTCTCTGATTGACTTTTTTTGCAAAGCATAATACCCTCTAGTTCCATCCATGTCGTTGCAAATGGCAAGATTCCATTTCTTTTGATGGTTGCATAGTATTCCATTGTATATATATACACCTTTTCTTTATCCATTTATTTGTTGATGGACATCTAGGTTCTTTCCATTGCTGCTATAAACATTCAGGTGCACGTGCCCCTTCGGATCACTACATTTCTATCTTTGGGTAAATACCCAGTAGTGCAATTGCTGGGTCGTAAGGTAGCTCTATTTTCAACTTTTTGAGGAACCTCCATGCTATTTTCCATAGTGGTTACACCAGCTTGCATTCCCACCAACAGCGTATGAGGGTTCTCCTTTCTCCACATCCTTGCCAACATCTGTTGTTTCCTGAATTGTTAATTTTAGCAATTTTGACTGGTGTGAGGTCATATCTCATTGTGGTTTGATTTGTATTTCCCTGATGCTAAGTGATGTGGAGCACTCTCTCATGTGTCTCTTGGTCATCTGGATGTCTTCTTTGCAGAAATGTTTGTTCATGTTCTCTGCTCATTTCTTGATTGGGTTATTTGTTCTTTGGGTGTTGAGTTTGATAAGTTCTTTATATATTTTGGATACTAGCCCCTTATCTGATATGTCATTTATAAATATCTTCTCCCATTCTGTCAGTTGTCTTTTGGTTTTGTTGACTGTTTCCTTTGCTGTGCAAAAGCTTTTGATCTTGATGAAGTCCCAATAGTTCATTTTTGCCCCTGCTTCCCATGCCTTGGGTGATGTTTCTAGGAAGAAGTTGCTGTGGCTGAGGTTGAAGAGGTTGCTGCCTGTGTTCTCCTCAAGGATTTTAATGGATTCCTGTCTCACATTGAGGTCTTTCATCCATTTGGAGTCTATTCTTGTGGGTGGTATAAGAAATGGTCCACTTTCATTTTTCTGCATGTGGCTGTCTAATTTTCCCAACACCATTTATTGAAGGGGATGTCTTTTTTCCATTGGACATTTTTTCCTGCTTTGTTGAAAATTAGTTGACCATAGAGTTGAAGGCCTGTTTCTGGGGTCTCTACTCTGTTCCACTGATCTATGTGTCTGTTTTTGTGCCAGTACCATACTGTCTTGATGATGACAGCTTTGTAATAGAGCTTGAAGTCTGGCATTGTGATGCCACCAATTTTGGCTTTCTTTTTAAACATTCCTCTGGCTATTTGAGGTCTTTCCTGGTTTCATATAATTTTTAGGATTCTTTGTTCCATTTTTTTAAAAAAATCGATGGCATTTTGACAGGGATTGCATTAAATGTATAGATTGCTTTAGGTAGCATAGACATTTTCACAAAATTTGTTCTTCCAACCCATGAGCATGAAACATTTTTCCATTTCTTTGTGTCTTCCTCAATTTCTTTCATGAGTACTTTATAGCTTTCTGAGTATAGATTCTTAGCCTCTTTGGTTAGGTTTGTTCCTAGGTATCTTATGGTTTTGGGTGCAATTGTAAATGGGATTGATTCCTTAATTTCTCTCTCTTCTGTCTTATTGTTGGTGTATAGAAATGCAACTGATTTCTGTGCATTGATTTTATATCCTGACACTTTACTGAATTCCTGTACAAATTCTAGCAGATGTGGAGTGGAGTCTTTTGGGGTTTCCACATAAAGTATCATGTCATCTGCAAAGAGTGATAGTTTGATTTCTTCTTTGCCAATTTGGATGCCTTTACTTTTTTTTTTTTTTTTTTTTTTTGTCTGATTGTTGAGGCTAGGACTTCTAGTACCATGTTGAATAGCAGTGGTGATAATGAACATCCCTGCCGTGTTCCTGACCTTAGTGGAAAGCTCCCAGTATTTCTCCATTGAGAATGATATTTACTGTGGGTTTTTCATAGATGGCTTTGATGATATTGAGGTATGTACCCCTAATCCCTACACTTTGAAGAGTTTTGATCAAAAAAGGAAGCTGTACTTTGTCAAATGCTTAGAAAAGCAATTTTTAATCACTCATGTGAGATAGAGTGGGTAATAGACTCCATTGAGAAATGGATGAAATACACACTAGCACGCATCTAGAATTTTTTAAAATTTATTATTTTCTGAAACCCATCCATGAACTACATATTAGTGAGAAAAAGTATTTTTAAAATCTGTCTCCAGCATTCATTAATTTCTATGGAATTTTAGAATTAATAAAATAATGGACATAGAATGTTTACACACAGTTTGACTTATAAGGCTCAAGGAAGAATAACACACTATTCTCATTAACAGACTACTTTTCTTTAAGAGTAGAAGAAAATCTTTCCCAGTTGAATGCAGAAAGTTTATTCCAACAGCTGAAAACAAAATCATGTACATTACCAGAAGTAAATATCATGTTGTTTTCTAACCAAATACTCATAATAGTGAATAATAGTATTTATTGGGTTCATCCTCACTGCAAACTTATGAGGAACCTAATACAAATATATCCATTACAAGGTGAGTGAACTAAAATATCATTTACTACCAAAGGTCCACTGATCATGTACAGAAGAGCTATATTAAAAGGTGGTACAAAGTACAATGTACAAAGTATAGATGCATCTACTCAAAAGGTCCTTTTCTTCTTTTGTTTTTAAGATTTTATTTATTCATTTGACAGAGAGAGAGAGAGAGATAGCAAGAGAAGGAACAGAAGCAGGGGAAGTGGGAGAGGGAGAAGCAAGCTTCCCTCTGAGCAGGGAGCCTGATGCAGGTCTTGATCCCGAGACTCTGAGTTCATGATCTGAGCCAAAGGCAGACGCTTAACAGACTGAGCCACCCAGGCATCCCTCAAAAAGTTCTTTTCAGTTGTTCTACCAGAGCTTCAAAAACACCATCATTTTTAGATACAACAACTCAAACTGTGGAATAATTTTTATTTACATTCTCCCTACACCCAACCTGGGGAGGCAGAATTAAAAGCCTCTAAAGAACAAGGACTTGGCATCAGAATGACATAGTTTTGAACCTCGCCTCTGTGGCTTATAAACTTTGGGAACACAGGCAGGCTGTCTGACTCCCCAGAGATCCTGATTTCCACTTAGAAAATGAGCACAAGGACACCGACATCATAGAGTTTAAATTTAAGATGAAAACTGATAAAGCATGCAAAATTCTTAATCCTGGGGGCACAGTAGATGCTTAATAAAATTTAACTTTATTACTATTGATTAATTCTCCAAAATGTTTCAGAACTGCTCCTTTCTCCTTCTTGACATTGCTACCCTCGGTTTCATACTAAAGGGTTCTTATAATAATTCACGAAAGAGATGATTTTGCACCTGAAATTTTGAGGGCTCTGATTCCCTTTTCATTGACTACCTGCCTGGAGACAGGGTTGCTTTAACTGACTAGGATTACTCTGCTCCCTATTCAACACTGTGGTATGCTTTGCTGCGCATCCCAGTTGGAATTTCCTCCCGGCCTCTGCTATAGTCACCAGATCACCCACTACTACTGAGCAAGAATGTTCTCGAGCCAGACTCCCTTTGATAGGATTATGTTGGGTGAAGAGGGGTAGGAGGTAGAGTAGGGAAAGTGAATCCCAGGATGAAGAAAGGGCCTTAAAGCAGACCAATCCCCCCAGAAGACCTATCCTTTTGTTCTTGGTCCCCCATAAAATAGCTGTTCTATATAACACCAAAAGCATGCCTCCCTGCCTGCCTTCATGTGGCCCCCATGCAGGTAAAGATGTCAGGTACCCTGCTCTAATTAAGCAAGGCTACACTTTTGTTCCCATTCTGGACTTCTCTACTGCCATTAATTAACTTATTCAGAATGCTATTTATTTATGAGTTCATTCACACATGTATCGAGCATCTTCCCAGTGCTAGAAGTCAAGGACACGTTCTGAGGGCTCATTATGTACGTGGATAGACAGGCATCTAAATCATTAACATAACACAGTGGGACGGTACAAGCCAACAATGTAGGAGTAACAATGAGGAGAAGCACTGACCTAGGAAGGCAGGGGTTGAGGGTCTGGGAAATATTCACTAAGGATTTGGAAACTTTTGAGCTGTGTGTTTAAGATAAACCCAGTGTTCTCAATGATCCCCAACCCCTGGATTTTCTCAACCTCCTTCATGCTCAACTAGCCTATGAAATCCTAAAATATTGGTGTTTACTCAGTTAAAAAAAGAAAAAATGAATGAACAAATGAATTGTGTTTAGAAGCACCTGGGTGGCTCAGTTGATCAAACATCAGTCTTTCAGCTCAGGTCATGATTTCAGGGTCTTGGGATCAAGTCCTGCGTCGGGCTCCTTGCTCAGCAGGGGGTCTTGCTTCTCTCTCTTCTTCTCCCTCTGCCACTCTCCCTTCACTCCCTCTCTCTCTCTTTTTCTTTCAAGTAAATAAATAAAATCTTTTAAAAAAAATGAACTGGGTTTAGATCGAATAAACAAAGTACAGGGTGAATTAAAAAAAATTAATTGAGCAAAGTAGGAATGTGTATTTGGTGTAGATGATGGAAATAATGGGAATTATTTCTCCCTTTCCCCTTTGTTTCTGGAATGTTCCAGAACATTCAGTAGCTCTCTAGTAATTGATATTAACAAAACTAATTCATTTTTTTCTTAGCACACAAACACTGGACTCAGTGTTCTGCATATATTAATAACTACAGGGTAGGTATTAGTCACTCCGTTTGAGATGTAGATTAAAAATGGCAGAGTAGTGACATGCTCAAGTCACAGTAAATGTGGGAACAGGGGTTGATTAGCAGGTGGGCCAAACTGCTGCTTTCTGTGCACACAGGAAGGAATCTCCCCACTCCTCTCTACCAGCTGTCTGAGAGAAAATGTGCATTTCCCCTCCCCAAATATAGGAGAAAGAGCCAATGCCATCAAACGTCAATAAATGTTTATTATGTCAGGCAGAAGATGGGTAAATATCCTCATCTGAAGTAAAAGCACAAAGTGATGTTATGTTTCACCGAGATATTTAGCTCTGCCCCCGGAAATAAAAGTGGCAGTCATTTGTTGTCTTTAATAAAATTTTTTTTTCTTTCACTAGCAGGTAAGTAACTGAAATCAGTTCTGACTTCACACCATAGACATGACGCCTTTCTCTGTGAAATTCATACCTGAAAAATAGTGAAGTGGGAGTCTCCTCATAAAGACAGTCTAACAGGCAGGATTTCATCCGTAGTTCCATTAAAGGAGGGTTCTCCCCACTGATCTGGAGGCCTGCGCGGCCTGAGAGTCATGCTTTCCAACTCCAAGAGAGGAAGAAACTGTGGATGATTAGGAAGTAGAGCAGGTAGGATGCTTAATCAGTGGCAGTGCAATCAATAAACACCAACAGGTCAAATCAGTTAAATTGAATTAAATTGACCTTATATCTTTGGAGAAAAGCCTAAGGACAGAGAGAAAGAGAATAGGTTAGAGTTGGCTGGCCTTGTAACAACAAAGCAAGTCCAGGAGTCAAGGAATTTGAGGTTTCAGTTTATCTAACCCCAGTTGGAAATCTGTGTATTGTCAATGTGAGGAGGCTTCGAACAGAAGGAAAAGCAGTATTGTCTACAGGGTTGTAGTAATTGCTCCTATGGAGATTTTCCTCTGTGCTTTTCCTCATCTCTTTGTCTCCCTCTCTATTGGTTTCTTCTCTCAAGCAGTAAACATAAACAACTCTCTTCTAGCTTTAGCTCCCATTCAAGGTCATTCTTCCCCTTCTTGGGTTCTCTTACCTCTTGTGCTAGCCCACTGCCTCGTGTATGGCACACGACTGACTACTGTTCTAGAAAAACTTTTGATCCTTTTAACGTTTTTCTTTCTGTGTCTGTGAAGAGACAAATTGCTATGGGTCTTGTGCATGTCTGCACATCTTATGAGCAGAGGCATGGGCTGCCGTTGCTCTGGACTATCTTTCCAAGATGTTTGTAGAATGAATGGAGGAAAGTTAGGGATTACGTCTCTCTCAGGGGCAAAGGGCAGCTCTGCTTACTGTCCTTTCTCATAAAGGTAGTGTCTTCCTCTGGGGCAAATATTAGGCAGGTTTACTGCTCATTATAAAAGATTTGGGCTCCTTGAGCTCATGTTCCTCTCCTGTAACACAGTCCGCTGAGTATGAGCATACAGTTGCTACCTGATTCTGCTTCTCCTTTCAGGAAACTGGGCTCAAAGAACTGGCACAGACTGAGACTCTGGCTACTCTTATTGCTGCTAATAATGAAATCATTTGTCTGACCCTGGAAGTCTCAAGTGTGCTGCCAACATGCACGAGACCATGGCAGTTTTCCTTATTAGTTTGCAAGTAGGGTGAGATCTCAGACCGTCACAGTCTCACAATGATCATGCAGCCAACTGCCCCAGATTCTGTCTCCTTTTGATTTTTACGGAGAACCAGCCAAATATTAAGAGATTTGTCCCCCAGATTGTCAAGGTTGAAGAGAAAAAGGAGAGAATTTTTCTGTGTTCTCGTGCCTGGGAATCATGCATTCATGATCCGTGGGAGACTATCAATCAATAGGGCCTGAAGCTTAAAGTTATAAACAAAATGGCTTTAAGGTGTTAAAGATATGAAGCTTAAGGATTTCCAAAACCAGCACTCTTTCAGTGTGTGCAAAATTAAATTCCAGAAGTTAGAACATATATAACTAAAAAAAAATTACCTGGCTATGTAGGTGTCAAAGGAAATACCACTTCCAGCTGATGCACATAATATGTTTCATAGGGAGATAAATGTATGTTGTGGAAAAAATTTCCTTATTTTTGGGATCACAAATTCTTTCCTTAACAATCAGGAAATCGATCAGCAAATACACAGAACGTGTAAACTTTTAAAAAACAGAATGGTAGTGGGGTGCCTGGGTGGCTCAGCTTAGGAAGTGTCAGACTCATGACTTCAGCTCAGGTCACCATCTCAGGGTTATGGCATCAAGCCCCACATCAGCCTCCATGATCAGCAGGGGGTCTACTTGGGATTCTCTCTCTACCTCTGCTCCTCCCTCACCAGTCATTCTCTCTCTCTAAAATAAATAAATAACTCAAAAAAATAATAATAGAATGGTAGTAGAATGTTTATATTAATAATATTATGTTCCTATAATAAAAATATAAATGTTGCTGCTTCCAGTCCTAATCTGTATTTACTGATAGGTTTAGAATGTCAGTTAGATTAAATCAAAAGAAAAAAAATGTGTTTCCCCTTTCTTTATCATTTTTGGTATTTCTTAAATAAAGGTGAGTTGTCAAAAATTCATTTCTTGCATGAATTTATATATATATATAAATATATATATAAATTTTACATTTATATTTATTATTTTAAAATGCCAACAAATGCATGATTTTAACTTTTTGCCTACATACATTTTATGAGAAACCATTCCAAAGGTAGGTGACAAATATTAGACAAAAATGAACATTGAATAATACACGAGTATCCCATGCCCACTGTGGTCCCAACCCACTAATATATGCGTACAAATCTGCAAACTAGCAGAAAGGTGAACTCAGTCATCACTTTGAATATTTGTTATTAACACATTATACACACAATACTAAGGTAGTTAGTCTCATCTGCTCTAACATATCTCTTAAAATGTATTACTGAGGGGTGCCTGGGTGGCTCAGTCAGTTAAGTGTCTGACTCTTGATTTCAGCCCAGAAGTTATGGTCTCAGGGTTGTGAGATCAAGCTCCGCATCAAGACCCACTCTGGGTGTGGAGCCTGCTTAAGATTCTCTCTCTCCCTTTGCCCCTCCCCTGTTCTCTCTATCTCAAATAATAATATATAATCTTTAAAACATGTGTTATTAATATTTTCAAACCCATCAAAATTAGAGAAGATGTGAACCTATGTGAACCCCTCACACAGCTTCAGCAGTTATGTCCATTTGGCCCTTTAAAAAAATATCTATGACTTTGTAATCTGAGATGGAAGATGATAAGAGCAAACTGGTAACAGCCTTTTCTTAAATGATTTATTGTGGAAAGAATTTTTTATATATTGATTATTTTATATATAAAAAAATGTGGGCTAAGGAATTCACAGAAGTAAAGTGTTAAGAAAAAAGGAAGATTTCTACAGAATTACAATTTCTTCACTCAATATTTCAAAAACTTACACTGTAAGTTTTTACTAATAGTAAATTGTATTTTATTGAACACACAAAATATTACACGTCATGTTAACCAGTTCAAATTCTGAAGAAGTCTTAACAAATGCATAATTTATTTTATACCTCCTTTTCCAGATGAAATCTTTAGCTCATATTGGTTGTGTTTCTCTGGAGAATCCTGACTAATACACGGGCTAAATCACATTCCATATTTCTTTGTCCTAATAGCTATACCTTGTAGGTGGTCAATAAATACATGTATGAAGAATATATATTTAAATACACAAACACACACACACACACATATATATATATATATATATATATATATATATATAATGTAAGAGAATATAATATCTTCATGTAGGGACTCAAAAAGATAAAAATTTCCATTCCTTTTTTTTCCTCCTAGAAAGAAAAAATCATGTGATTTGAACCTTTTAAAGGATCAACCTTTACATCTTCATACTTCTCTTAAAATATAGGACCCTAAACCGAACCCAGTGCTTTCCTTAGAAACCATAAGGAACATAACTAATATAAATAACTTTAAAGGACATGATCACTGACCACCCTGAATATGAAAATAAGTGCTTGATTTATGGGGAAGCAAATGTTAACAAATAATCAGTGAAAGTTTGTCCAGTAAAAGTTCAGTTCAAAACCAATGTCTAATAAGTCCTTTTGTGTTTTAGAAAGAGACACACATCACCACACATCTCCTTTTTCTTTGTACATGCCTAAACAAATAAGTGAGGATTAAATAACTTTGTAAGAACCCATGAAACCCTTTCTTTTTATTTTTTTTTGAAAGGTTATGATCATTACTTTGTAGCAAAGTTCTCTATCCTGTCTCTATCTTAAGGGCTACAGTAGAACTATGTGATGTTAATTATTAACAGAAAGTAGTCATACATGAAACAAGTCACCTGATTAGTTAGATAAATGATCATTTTTCAAATGGTGCAGAAGATCAGACAGATACAGGGCTATTTTTTCATTCCCAAGAGAATAAAGGTTTAGGTAGAATGTTGGCATGGTATAAAATGCCTGGTCGAAGTGTTTGATGCCCACCTCTCTATCCCAGAACTATTCAAGGTTCTAGCTTCCACCAAAAACCACATGAAAAATGTTTCATTTTTATCCTCAAAATGCCTGTCAATATTGCAGGTATCTACACGTTACTTAAGCTATGAAAGTGTCATAAAAGGCATTATCTCACATGATAATGGAGACTGACAGTTCCATATCTCCAAATCTGTAATGTGGACAGCCGGCCAGAGACTCAAAACAGCCAGGGGTGCAGATTAATTCCAGAGGCAGACTGCCGGAGAATTCTTTTGCTCAGGAGAGGGTTACACTTTTGTTCAAGTCAGGTCTTCCACTAATGATGAAACCCACCTGCATTACATAGGGCAATATGTTTCACTTCACCAATGAAAATGTAAGTCTTACTCGTAAGTCCTCTTGCAGAAACACCCAGAAAAATCTCTGGCTAACTACCTGGACACCCCATGGCCTCACCAAGTAGATATAGAAAATTAACCATGAGGGCTAGAATGAAAGATGAACCAGAAGAGTGTAAGGAGAAAGAACAGGAAGGTATCAAGTATGCCCTCTGTCCTGGAACTTTCCAACAGAGACAAGACAACAGCGGTAGGTCAAAAGAAAAAAAGAAAAAAACAAACATGGTGTATGGAGAGTAGAGTGGTGGGGACAATCTGCCTTGAGGAAAGGTAACAGGAGGCTACAATGTCCATAGAGAAGTTAATAACAATAATAAACCCACCACAGTTGAGTCTGTCTTTTTATTATCACCATGTTGTAGCAATTCTAAACAATATGAAAGACAAAATATTCTTCCCTAAAAAAAATCTCGTATAGAACTAAATTCAAAGCAATTACTGCTGTGGTTCCTGCTGAATTTTAATAATATGCATATACAAGTTTAAAATTAGAAAAATTTACTTAGCCTCTTATAAACATTGTATGCGTGTCAAAGTTCATTCAAAATCCTGTTATACAGACCATGCCTGCTACACATGTGCATTTTGAGATGAAATTTGTAACCATTTTGGAGTAACTCAGTGTCTCTTCAGACTGCTATGGTATTGCATATCCTTGTATTTAAGCATGAGATTTGAAGTGAACAATGATAGCATAGTGATTCTAAAATAAATAAAACTTGAATTCCTTCAGTTTTGTCATTTTGTGTGCAAATTGGTCTCTGTACCTCAGTGAGTTTATTCTCTGAGAAAAATTGGTCTGTTACTTTTTTTCTGGTTTGTTTTCTTTTCTGATTATTATTATTGATTTCACTTCATGATTATTATTGAAAATAATAGAATGAGGATAAAAATAATTTGTCCTAAGTGTGAAATAATAGAGAAGGGGTTAAAAATTATCTGCCCCAGTGTCAAAGGTACTGCACATGCTGCTGAGAATGTTCTAAGTGCTCTCTGAATATGAGGAGGACAGGACAGAAGAACAGGACCCTAGTTGCCGAAAAAAGAAGGAACACAGAAAGGACTAGAAGAGAAGCATTTCAGTTGAGCATTGAAAAACAGAGTAAGTTATGAACCAGTATACTTAAGAACCATTGATTCCTTTATTCATGAATTTAAAAATTCATTTATTTACCTATGCATTCAATAATTCAGTGAACATGAATTGAAGGTCTATCATATGTCAGGCACTGTATGTTTTGATGAGGTCACACAAATGAACAAAACAAAATCACTGCTTGCCATGTATCAGATATGTCCTCCTAAAATTCATATGTTGAAATCTAACCCTTGGTGTGGTGGTATTAGGAGATGGGGTCTTTGGGAGGTGATTAGGTCAGGAAAGTTTAGCCCTCATGAATGGGATTAGCTTGCCCTTAGAAAAGAGAGACACCCCCCCACCCCTCCACCCCACCTCACCCCCCCCCCCCCCGCCAGCTCCTTTGCTCCTCCCACTATGTGAAAGCACAGCACAAAGACAGCTGTCTCTGAACCAGGAAGCAGGCTCTCATTAGACACCAAATCTGCCGGCACATCAGTCTTGGATTTCCCAGGCTCCAGAACTGTGAGAAATAAATTTCTGTGGTTTAGATGCCACCCAGTATATGGTATTTTTGTGATTGCAGCCTAAATGGATTGAGGCACTGCTCTCTGAGAATTTGCAATATATGGCAAAATCAGGTGACAAAACAAATCACAAAGGCTAATTGCTATAATAGCCAGTGCTGTGATTGGCTAGAAATAGGGTTTCTTGTTTGCCCTGAGGTGGAATTTGAGTACATTGTTAAAGAAAGCTTTTCAAAACGTAAATATTTATTTATCTTTGAATGCCAGCATACAGAGAAATGCATGCCACATGGTAGATGTTAAGCAAATGTGTAACACAGTGAACACTAGGGCAGGTCAGAAAAGGAAAGAAGCAACCCAACATGAGTAGAGAGTGGACCACATGGGGAGAGGGAGAAATAATATTGGGAGGGAGAAGAGGCTAATTATAACAGATCCATGTGCTCTCAAAGAATGTTGAGGTTTATTATTAATAAAATGCAAAACAGCTGAATGACCCATGCTGTCATTTGAGGAAATAATAGGAAATATGCATTCTGACTTAAATAAAAAGGTGTTGAAATAGAAATTTTCCATGATTAGAAAAATCAAAATAAATTATAATAAAGGCATAATTTGGATTATTGTGTAGCCATTAAAATTATACCTTTTGTAGAATAGTTAATGATAAGATAAAGCATCACTGGGTAAATCAGTCAAATTAAAAACTTACAGTGATTCTAATTTTGAAGTGTGTGTGTGTACACGTGTTTGTTTACGTATATGCTTAGAAGAAGATCTAGGGAAAGTTTTTTAAAAATATTTATTGAATGTCTACTTGATGCTGAGCACTCTCTAAGGGTTTCAGATACGTTAATTAAAACCAGCAAAATTGGGGCATCTGCGTGGCTCAATGGGTAAAAATCTCTGCCTTTGGTGCAGGTCATGATCCCAGGGTCTAGGGATGGAGCCCCGCATCTGGCTCTCAGCTCAGCAGGGAGCCTGCTTCCCCCTCTCTCTCTGCCTGCCTCTCTGCCTACTTGTGATCTCTGTCTGTCAAATAAATAAATAAAATCTTAAGAAAAAAAAAACAAACGGCAAAATTCTCTGCCCTCATGCATCTTGAAATCCAAAGCAGGAAGTGGCCAAGTAAGAAGATAAATTAGATGATAGATCGATAGATCGATAGATAGATACAGATGATTAGATAGATAGATAATGGATAGGAAGATAGATTTATATAATTTGGCCGTTGTTGATAACGCTGCTATAAACATCAGGGAGCATGTGTCCTTTCAAATCAGTATTTTTGTATCTTTTGTGTAATTATTTGGCAGTGTAATTGCTACTAATAGTAGTTGTAAGGTAGTTCTATTTTCAACTTTTTAAAGAACCTCAATACTGCTGAAAGAAAAAAATCAAATAAAATAGGATAAAAACCAAAAATAAATAAATAAATAAATAAATAAATAAATAAAATAAAAATAAATAATGTTTGCATCTAAATAACACGACTGTTTTCCCACCTTTCCTATCAGATAGGCTTGTGGAAGAAGGTAAAAGCCTTTTCTAGACTAATGAAACTGTTTCACTTATATAATATATAATATATATATAATAACTGTTTCACTTATATATTTCACCTTCCAAATACATGGAGACATTTGGCTAATTATCTTCAGAGATATCTTCATACAATCCATCTCAGAAGTAAAGTATTAAACTTAGATCATGCCTCGGATTTGCTTTAAAGATTTTATTTATTTATTTGATAGAGAGAGAGATCACAAGTAGACAGAGAGGCAGGCAGAGAGAGAAGGGGAAGCAGGCTCCCCGCTGAGCAGAGAGCCCGATGTGGGGCTCGATCCCAGGACCCTGAGATCATGACCCGAGCCGAAGGCAGAGGCTTAACCCACTGAGCCACCCAGGCGCCCCTTGGATTTGCTTTAAATTGGTCCAACAGGGAGGGGAAAAAAAATAGGAGAACAGGGAAACCCAGATGGCAAAATGTTGAAGTTGAGTGATATATAATGCTCTCTTTGGGTTCAATATACAAATGTTGTGTTGGGAATATTTTTTATAATAACAAATTATGAAAAATAAAGTCCTTGTTTTACAATATTCAGAATTATTATCAAATGCTAACTCAGTCATAATCACTGCTTTGTCGGCTACTGAGGATATATATTGAAAATCATGTTTTACATACTTCATAATGAAATCGTTTTATGGTCAGTAATATTCACTCAATTTTAAATTATTTTCAGGGCAAAATAAAATCTTCCATGCTTTTTTAAGGTGGAACACCAGGATTTCGTTTACATTTGTGTTACCCAACAGGTAATATTTTCTTCTCAGTTTGGACTTTGCACAGCTTGTATTCCTACAGAGCTAGTGTAACCCTCTGCCTCAGCCAGCATATCTCAGGCTCCCTAATTTCAAGATCCAATATCATCTTGACACTGTTTATGTTTGATTTAAAGTATGGTATCTTTCATTTTATTTATTTATTTTTAAAGATTTTATTTATTTATTTGACAGACAGAGACACACAAGTAGGCAGAGAGGCAGACAGAGAGAGAGAGAGAGGAGGAAGCAGGCTCTCTGAGGAGCAGAAAGCCCGACGCGGGGCTCAATCTCTGGACCCTGGGATCACGACCCAAGCCAGAGGCAGAGGCCTTAATCCACCGAGCCACCCAGGCTCCCCTCATTTTATTTTTTTACTCTCAATCCCCTTTTTCTATTTTGTCCATCTCACCACACTATCTTTCTGTAATCACCTCTGAAACATGATTTGAGGCATTTTTCAAAGAGGTCCCTTTGACCTAATAAGTCCCCAACAGCAGTCTGATGGAAATTGTTTGAGGGAGCATATACTCCAGATTTTCTGAGCTAATGATCACCAGCAATCAAGACCAAATCACTGGGAGCAGAGAGGTGCCTCAGAGAGCCAGACATCTGAGGACTCTCAGACATGTACCCTATTCTTCAATCATGGATCCTGGTCTCAGGCAGCAAATCTCAGATGAATTTTGGGAACCTCCACTTCGGCCCATGCCCTGCAGCCAGAGCCTGCTAACAGCACATCTGAAAATCAAGGTTGGGTTTATTCATTCACTGTAACAAGGAAAACCACACAAGGTGGGCAACTGTGGGATGTCTCCCTAAGAAGGAATTGGAAGATACCTCCAGGATTTGGGCCTAAGGTGATCTGGGGGGTGTATTCAAGGCAACAGGGTTTACTCTAGTTTGGGGGCTCTTAGAAAGGGGGGGATACCATGATTAGATATCTTAATAATTTTTATAAAGAAAGAGGGGTCAACAAAGCAAGGCTAAAGGCTGTGATTGGTTAAAAAAAAAAAAAAGCATTTCTGGCATTAATGGATAGATGGAGATATTTGATTATTTTTGAAGTTTGAGCAACCAAAAATAATTTTATTTGCTCATTCCAGAGACAGGGACAGGGTCGATGGGGAGAGAAACAGAGGGAGAAGGATAAGCAGACTCCCTGCTGAGCATGGAGCCCAGTGATGCATGGCCAGATCCCACAATGCTGAGATCATGACCTGATCTGAAACCAAGAGCCAAATGCTTTATCAACTGAGCCACCCAGTTGCCCCTGCACGATGACATTCTGTTTGTGCTCAAAACAATACTGAGAGCAGGCTTGTTTTTGTCTTAATTCACCATGTTCACACAAAGAACCTTGTCTGACTCCCTTTAAGGTAGTTTACGTTCCATAGGTAACCTCCAGCCAATCTGTAAGGGCCAGACCAGTGCCTCGCAACCTCAAGGCACATACATTAGACTCAGCTATTAGGGACTGCTTTTCTCCTTAGAGCTCTATCTTTCTATCAGCTTGAAACATAGTGTAACCATTTATGTGCATCAAAAATAATCAATATTGACAATTTCATATGGTTCAACCTACATTAACTTAGACCAAGAGGATGTTATACTTAGTCTGTATTAGCTTAAAATACACCATGTATGTCTTTGTTATATTACAAAATTTATAAGTATGAATGCTATTTTTAATAAAGAATCGATATAGGAATGGGGTTATATCAAGAACATGTTTTATATTCTACAGCCTAATATAGTCAGAAGAACACATACAGGCTTTGGAAGACTGAATTCAAGTTCGGACCACAACATACTACTTACATAATGTCAGATAAATTGTATAATCTCTCTAAAAATCTATAAGATCACTTATAAAACATGCCTACCAAATACTAATCATTCAATAAAAATTAGTATTATTTCCTCCTCTCTAAATCTGCAACTTACAACAATCTCCATTATTTTTGTTCAAAGTTCACTATGTAATGATCATAAAGAACTCCTCCTAAATAATACGTTTAAAAATATTTTTGTGGGTTGCCTGGGTGGCTCAGTGAGTTAAGCCTCTGCCTTCAGCTCAGGTCATGATCTCAGGGTCCTAGGATCAAGCCCCGTATCAGGCTCTCTGCTCAGCAGGAAGCCTGCTTCCTCCCAACCCTGTCTGCCTCTCTGCCTACTTGTGATCTCTCTCTCTGTCAAATAAATAAATAAAATCTTTTTAAAAATTAAAAAAATAAAAATATTTTTGTAATGTTTTCTACAAATGCATGATATCTGGTGTCACATAAAACTTACCTCATCATTTTATGTCTCTTTAGGACCTAGTTATCAAGAATTTCACTTTCAGAAAGAAACGCAGTGGTGGGTGCAATAACTATTTCAAATTCCTGACCCAATTAGTTCCTTTATTCTTTATTATCTCCAAGCCTTTTCTTATCTTTATTACAAATACTTTCTATATATGTTTCTTCTTTTATAAAGCCACATCAGATTGTATTTGAAGAATAGAGAAGTATGATTTTTTAAAAAAAATTATCATGTAAATCATCCTTCTAAATGCTCATGAAATTCAAGAAGTTAAACAAAATGATTAACTACTAATCATGTAATGTTTATTGTGTTTAATATATGATCTGAATTAATATTTAATCCTATTTTATAATATACCATAGCATTTTTGTACACATTTTATACATTTATAGGATTTGAAACATGTGATGATAATTTCTGATTAGTCAAAATTTGAGGGGAATTCATGGAAGAAGTGTTAGTTGGGCAAACTCCAGGTACCATTGCTGTAGTTGGTCTTGAGGCCAATCTAATAGTCATTAAGTCTTTCTTACCCCACCCATTTAAGACTCCCTTCCCTTCAGCTAGAACTTCTATTGATGTATGTGGATAGCTGGTGGGATGACATCAACTGTTCGTCTCATCCTGATCACGTGGCTGTTCAGTGTCTCATCCACAAAGGATTCTCTCTGGAGCAATAAAAATAAAAAAGACATTTTGTTCATCTCCATAGGTCTACTTAGATACCACTTCTCCAGACTTCCTTGCCTCACCTTCGTTGAAGCCCACGTAAATATCTTTACCTCGGGCCACTTTCCTCTTTCTACAGAACAGATGACCGGCTACCCTGTTTGCAGCATGATGCGTTGACAAGAATTCTACTCGTAATTCTCTCCCAGCCTCTCAAACAGGGTTGTAGTGTAATATCTAGAATACTAGCCACTTCTTGCTCATCTGCTCCAATTAATATGTCATCAGTGGTACCAATGTGTTGTTCTGTAGAATCTTGAAATATAGTTCAAGTCCCCTTGGATAAGACCATGAATAAGTTCTATGAATATAAACTGCTTCTGATAAATTCTTGATGGGTATTACACACACACACACACACACACACACACACAGTCACTCATTCACTTGATTGTTACTCACATACCACAGACCATGGTTAACTAGATTACTATGTTAATCTACTCTAGTAAAGATACTGTCTTTGGCTCACCATTTTGGCTGAGAGGTTTAGGGCAGTTTCAGGGACTTTCATGTGGGCTTTTCTACCATAATAACTTTTACTTCATTGTAATGTCTCTTATTGCTAAGTCAAGCAGTGAGTATGAGAATTTTGCCAAGTGATAAGTGAGTCTGTTGCAACGATATATTTGGAAAATTGGAAAAGACTGCCAAATTTCCCACTGTGAACTATATCTGAATAAGAACTATCTTTGTTACTTTATTCACATGTGGCCCTACTCTAACAGGGATTTACACTGCCATTTTGAATTGCCAGGTATTGGAAACAACTTGGACCCAGAATCTAACAACCCTTGAAAAAACGAGTATCTATCCTATCCCTAGTATATGGTTACCTGAGTAAATAGCTGTAATCTCTGGGTTGGTGAATTGACTCTGAAATTAACTGGAAATATTTGCTTTTTTTTTTAATTGCATGTAATAATGGTGTTTTTTTATAACTGATGGCCTTTCAATTCAATCAAATGTGGTCTTTTTTATGCATCAGTATCTGAGTTACTACCTCATAGGGTCATTCTGAGGATTAGAAGAGTGAATATATAAAGCAAGAATTGAGTCAATACATTGAAGGCATTTAGTAAGGCTTTATTATCATTATTCTACAATTATACTTACAGAAAACTTAGTTTAAAAATAAGGATGTATGCATATGCATATTTGTACGATAGTGATTTGTATGATAGATTAAAAAAAAGAATAATGCACGATAAGGATTGATTGAACAAATGATGGTATTAAATATGTTAATCATATTTGTTTCTAATACATATGTTCATTTATTCAAATGTGTTCACAGTAGATGGTTATGTAAAAAAAGTTACAAACTACATCTATAATATAAAATCATTTGTAAACAAATAGCATAGTTATATTCATGTACTTATACTTAGAAAAATAATTGGACGATTAGAGAGATTTCTTTTTTTTTTAAGATTTTATTTATTTATTTGTCAGAGAGATAGAGGAAGAGCAAACATAAGCAGGGGGAGCAGCAGAGGCAGAGGGAGAAGCAGACTCAATGTGGGACTTGATCCCAGGACCCTGAGATCATGACCTGAGCCAAAAGCCAAAGCTTAACTGACTGAGCCACCCAGGTTTCCCTAGAGAGATAGATTTCTAATTAGTCAATGAAGTGTGACTTTTTAATTTTTTTTCTTATATGTACTTTTAAAATTTTCTCCCATGCACCTATATTACTATATCTAATTTTAAAATGGTAATTTAAATGTATACTTTTTAAAACTTATTTGGTATGTGGCAAGAAATAGCTTTGACTATTTGGGAAAAAAATAAAGAATCTTAGCCCCAGAAAACAATAGAGACTTTATGCTTAGGTATTCTTAGCATATCCCATATCCCTATGTCCCCACAGTGCCTGACATGTTACAAGTGCCTAATTAATGTTTGTTGGAGAATGAAAGAGTAGTCATGAATGAAATATAATCAAACTTTAGGTAAAGCATTAACAGAAAATTTTAAAAGCAACGAGAGAATAATGAAAGAATTGTAAGAGAGAATAAATGTCTAATATACTTACAAAGACATTGACGTTAAAAAAAAAACTGGTAACTATAGAATTCTTATTTTAATATCTATGTGGTACTAACTCCTTAGCAGTCAAATATGGCTCACTATTTACTTACACATTTTGGTCGTAAGCACGTAGGCTCTTTGGTTATGACATTGTGAACAATGCTGATGTAAGAAGAATTAATATGAACACACCAAATTCAAACATCATTCAGTTGCTGCCTCACTATTGTTAACCTTACTTCATTCCTAGAACTAAGATTAATTTTGTTGATCATTGAAATGATTATCTGATTTTATTTTAAAAGATTCTTGCTAAATGCTTCACTACCGATATTTGTCAAGTTTTCCTAGGTAGTAATTAACCTATTTAGTATCAGAGAAGTTAAAACAACAACAACAACAAAAAACAGTAAAGGAAAACATGGGATGAGAAGAGGTTGTTGAGAAAATGTTGCCTTTTAAAAATTTCTGATGCTGTGTGAAATCCTACATGAAAGGATTCAGTAGATCAGTTGTGTTTATAAAGTTATTTATCAGGATAAAAGGAAAGAGCCATTATATCTTTCCTCAAAACTTTTTTTTTTTACATATCTTATATTTTATATATTTTTGTGGGTAAGGGATTGAAAGTATGGTCAGCAAAATAAAGATGGGGGCACAGATGAGTTAACAAACAGGCTTCGGAGAGGAATCTATTTATCAGTCATTTGTTTTGTTTTGTTTTGTTTTTTGTGGTTGTTGTTTTCATTTACCAAATACTCATTGATCCTGACTGTGTACCAAACAAGATGTTAGCTATACAAGATGGCTAAGATGGATGTTGTCCCTACCTCAGCGGAGATTATATTTCAGGGGAGCACTAAGGCACTAAACAAGTAAACAAATAAATAAACAACACAATTACAGACAAGTTGAGTACCATGAAGCATATAAACAGCCTGCTTTCAGAAATAACAGTTGGGGCTGAGGTAAGCTTTGAATAAAAGGGAGAAGAGTTTGGGAAGCCTTTCTGAAGAATTCATATTAAAACTGAAACTTGAAAAATGGGCCAAACATTGGGAAGGGCCTGGACTGTCCTTGAAATTGACACAGAGCTAGCGTATCGAGAGCAGGAACCAAAAAAAAAAAAGGGGGGGGGGCGCCTGGGTGGCTCAGTGGGTTAAGCCGCTGCCTTCGGCTCAGGTCATGATCTCAGGGTCCTGGGATCGAGTCCCGCATCGGGCTCTCTGCTCAGCGGGGAGCCTGCTTCCTCCTCTCTCTCTCTGCCTACTTGTGATCTCTCTCTCTGTCGAATGAATAAATAAAATCTTTAAAAAAAAAAAAAGTTATAAAAAAAAAAAAAGGGTCTGATAGCTACAAGTGGTGGGGCCAGTCTCCGGCTCTGTAAAGAAAGTGTAGTATATTTTGAAGATCACCTTTTGAATATAACAGAGGTTGCACTACATAAAGTAAGCCCATGTTTCCACAGTTGCACCTTGCTTTATTTAAAATATGCCCTCTCTTGGGTGCCTAGGTGGCTCAGTCGTTAAGTGTCTGCCTTCGGCTCAGGTCATGATCCCAGGTTCCCGGAATCAACTTCTGCGTTGAGCTGAAGGCTCAGCGGGAAGCCTGCTTCTCCCTCTCCTCTTACACTGCCCCTGCTTCTGTTCCCTCTCTTGCCATCTCTCTGTCTGTCAAATAAATAAATAAAATCTTTTAAAAATAAAACGTGCCTTCTCGGGGGCACCTGGGTGGCTCAAAGGGTTAAGCTATTGCCTTCAGCTCAGGTCATGATCTCAGGGTCCTGGGATGGAGTCCCGCATCAGGCTCTCTGCTCAGCAGGGAACCTGCTTCTCTCTCTTCTGTTCCCTCTGTGTTCTCCCTCCCTCTTTCTTAAATAAATAAATAAAATATTTTAAAATAAATAAATAAATAAATAATAAAAATAAAATATGCTTCTCAGATCTCCAAAATAAATAAAATGAAAAAAAAGTAAGATGCAAGACTACATGTCACCATCCATGTTTGCATGCATAGAACCTCCAGGAATGCTATATGAAAAAATGAGGATGATGGTAGCCCAAAGGAGGGTAACTGGGTGGCTGTGGCACGGCTGGAAGCACATCTGCTGGTCATGCTATCATCATATCAATTTTGTCATGTACTTGTATCACACTAACAAAAAATTAATTTTTAAGTTTCAAATATTAATTGCGTTTTAATATTTCATTATAAAGATTCAATCCTAACTTGCCTAGTTTTGTTTTGATTTCCCATTGGTCTCTGAAAATAAAGTCTGTTAAGAGAAGCTTTCAGAGAAACACAACAGAGATACAATCTCCCCTTTAAAAAGCATACTATTCTATTAAAGATCCCTTGAAATTATCAGAGTAATTTTACTGCCTTGAAAAAGATTTTTTACTCATAAGCTTCTGAACATACCAGTTATATAGTATAATCAGAAAAATCATGAAGTCTTTAGCTGTCTCACCTATAAAATGAGCGGGTAGAGCTAGATGATTTACAGGTCCATTGTGGTTCTAAATTGCTATGATATTTACAATGCTTCCATTCATTCACCAAATATTTAATGATTCCTAATATGAACCAACACTATACTAGGCATAAGGAATTCAAAGAGTGTTCTATGATAAAGAATTGTTGTATCTGCTCAGTACGTTTCTCCATTCCTTGAGTAGTTGTAGTATTTCGAGCGGGCAAAGATTGATAGCCATTCTCCCAGCCTATAGACCAATGTTATTGGAAGCAATGTAGATAGTCAAATTCTGGGTCTTGTGCCGCCCCTTTACCTTTCCCCTTCTCTCTCACAGACTGGAATATAGATGTCGTGGCAGAAGTTAGAGCAACGACCTTAGATGACAGGATGGAGAGATTTGGAAGATAAGAGGTAAAGACAAAAGGAGCATTTGTCCTAACATCATGGAGTTGCCATTCTACTGTGAACTGCTTATGATCAGATGGCTATGAACAAACCTATCTTCTTTAAGCCACCTTATTTTTGTTCATTTGTTTTTTAGTGATAGCAACTTAATTGTATCTTAATATCAGGTTCTTACAATAGAGGAAGTCACAATCAAAAAGAGAGAGAAACATGTTAGCAAACAATTGCAACATTAATCATTAATCAGCAAGAACTTTAAAAATAGTATAAAGTGGGTCATCTGGGTGGCACAGTGCTTGTGGCAAGCACTCTTGATGAGACTCTTGGTTTCAGCTCAGGTGATCTCAGGGTAATGATCTCAGGGTCATGAGATGAAGTCCTGCATTGGGCTCCATGCTCAGCATGCAGTCTGTTTGAGACTCTTCCTTGCCCTCCCCACACAGTACTCTCCATTTCTCGCTCTCTCTAAAATAAATGAATGACTTCTCAAAAAAAAAAAAATAGTATAAAGTGAGTATTCCAGGGAAAAAGGATGAACTTACTCTGCTTAAGGAAATCAAGAAAATGTTCATGGGAAAAAAGAGACACTTGGCTAGGTCTTCAAGGATAAATAATATTTTTCTAGATATAAAAAAAGATACAGATATCCCTGGAATGTTAAATTCCCAAGTCATGACAAGACATGATGTATATGGAAAATATTGAAAAGTTCATTGTGACTGACATTTGAGGTATAAAGGGGGAGAATGGCAACATATGTCAGGTAAGCTGAGTGAGATTTTGAAAGCAAGTAAGTTTGGTCTTGTTCCTTTAGGTCATGGGGACTCAGCAAGATTCATCAACAGGAGAGTGTTACCATCAGATTTGTGTCTTATGAAGTTAACTCTGATAGCAGTTTGAAAGGTAGATGGATGGGAGCAGGAAGACATGCAAAAGCAAGACCAATTTTAACTTCATTTATGGTACGTAACTTGAATAAGAATACATAAACATTTTTCATATGGGCAAATAATTATTAAGAATTTACAAGATAATATTAACCACCCTTCTTGCTTTTTCCATATTTACAGATTAATTAGTGAAACCTTATGAAATACAGTAAAATTATTGTTAACCTTATGAAATACAGTAAAATTATTGTTAACAGAAGTAATAAATATGAATGAAAACTTAATTTATGTGTATATTTATACACATACTCATATGTGTGCAGAGAGAGAAACAGAGACATAGGGAAAGAGGGACTAGTAGGCAGATGTAATGAAAGCTTCGCATGTGTGTTTATATATGGATATCATTAAGAAGAGAATTTCCAGAAGAAATTTACATATGTTCTGGTCTGTGTGTAGGTAGAAGGCAGAACCAACCTAATAATTGATCTATCCTGTCAGATAAGCATTCCAAGAGAAGACCAATTACACTAAGACCAAATTATACTTTTCAATTACACAGGTGAATCAATCCAACTCAACGTGTCAAAGCATAAAAAAATGTTTTAGAAAAGACGGGCAACATACTAAATTTCCCTACCTATTACCTAGAAGTAAGTACTACTCGGAAGAGTAAAATGTCATTCTGTCAATATCCGTGAGCTTATGAAGGTTTCCCAGCCCCATCCATCAAGGTGCCTTCCACTTCACTATCAAACACTTCCCCAAAATATATTACCTTGTGAATTATCTTTGGAATGCTTTGAATTCAAGAATAAGGCAATAGTGAAATAACAACATTCAGAGTCCCATCCATGTTCCCAGTACATAAAATCTCATCTTTCTCTTCCCACATCTTTTGTTTCATTTTTAAATCATGCCTTCCTGAATTAGATTGTGAGATGAATAGGCTGTGACTAATGCTTTGAACTATGTCATACGCAAGCAAGTAGGATAAAAAGGAAAAAGAAAAAAGAGAAAGAGAGAGAGAAAGAAAGAAAGAAACTTGTCTACATGGTCATGACACTGTGACTCAAAATTTGAGGGATATGGGGTGAGATGAAGGAGGAGAACTTATTTGGGGCAGACCATGCAGAGATTTTAGACCAGCTTAAGGTTTGGTATCATTATCCCGGTAATAATGGGATGTCAGCGGAGGGTCTTAAGCACAAGAGTATTATAATCAGATTTGCATTTCTTAAGAGATCTCCCTGGCTCCAGTTAGGAAAATGAGTTGCATGACAATAAGGAGGAGGAAGGACAGATAAGAAGCTACAACTCTAACTTAGTAGAAACAAACAAACAAACAAACAAAATCAGTTTCAGTTAGGCTGTGGTGAAAGCAGAGACGCGGGCATATCCTAGAGATATCTAGAAAGTACTGACAGGACTTTGTGAGAAATTAGCTAGGGGAACAGAAATAAAGAGAAGTGGAGGATAATAATAGTATCTTACAATAGTATGGCTATTTGCTACGCACAGAACTTTTTATGTTTATTTCACTCAATTCTGATACTGTGGAAGGAGTGACAATTGTTATCACTCTCAGTTTTATAGAAGAATAAAAGAGACTGAAGAAGCTAATAGACCTAACCAGGGTCTTAAGCAGTTGGTAGTATTTGGAGCTTGTACTTGAACTCAGGAATTCTTTCTTCAAGTTCAGGACACTTTCTATTGAAAACCCACCAATCTGCCCTTTTCTGAGAAGCTAGTCCCTGAGAAGGTCCTTGGATCACAACTGGTTGTTAATTTATCTACTCACCTCTCAATTCTAATCTCTCTGGGCAATGAGCCCAATCTATTTGGCAGAAATTTCAAAGCAAAGAAATGCAAGGCCACAAACCATCTAGCATTCAAAAATGAGAGGAAAACAAAACAAAAAGAAAAAGAAAGAAAACTCTTTTGCACCATAATTAACTCTAGAAGGAAATATAATTGGACATGGTTAAATGGTTCTTAAATCTTTATGTCACCAGAGTGATAACAATAGAAATTAATCCCACTCTAAGACACTGAGCTCCAAGTCCAGTAATCCAAAGCGTTAGTCCCAGGCAGACGTGCCAATGAGTTTCTTATGTGGTAAATAATGCTCAACATTATAAGCCTTTCTAATACTAACTCAATTATAAATAAGCATTTTTGGAACAATAAATGATGTGGGAGCAAACTGATGCCTTTGGTGCCAGTTCCATGGAATTTAGCTGGAAGGGTGTCTACCTTTATAACTGGTACATAGTTAAAATGGTTCTATATTGTCTTATATAGAATAATAGGGATTTTAAAAATTTGCATTTATGATTAGGCAGAGAAAGAGGGAGTTACCTGAAATAACTTCAGTAATTCTGGAAATTCCCCCATCTAATAAACATGTAATCTTGCCTAAAAAGTAAAATATGACCAGAGCAGTGGAAGTTACGAGTAAATTCCTTCCCAATTTGATCGACCTCCCACCAAACAGAGATAGATATCTTTATTTTGAATTTTTTGTTTGTCATTCTCTTGCCTTCCTTTTACTCACTACCACAAAGATATGTATTCCTAAGCAACATGTTATTTTATTTTTTTTCTGAATTTTGTTTTTGAAATTCTATCATAGTATAATTTTCTTGCTAACTTCAAAATTCTAGTTTAAAAATACTTTATTTTAAAATATAAATCATTGGCTGACTTTATTATTGGTTACATAATACTTGAAAAATAACTAAAAACAAACCCTAACACAACTGTGTCCTGTGTGACATTGGTCTTAAAAATCTACCAACCAAAAGGAATAAGACAACCAAAAGATTATGAAAATACTTAAGCAGCAGTTCTCATCCAGTCAGAGAGAAATTTACCCACCTTGGCCCCATCTAGTAGACCATAGCCATCATCACACACCATTACTGAGGCTGGGGGGTGGATGAGGGACTTGACTTGGTTTTCATTAAGATATTGGAGGGGTGCCTGGGTGGCTCTGTTGGTTAAGCAACTGCCTTTGGCTCAGGTCATGATCCCAGAGTCCCAGGTTGGCCCCCATCAGTCTTCCCACTTAGCAGGCATTCTGCTTCTCCCTCTGACCCTCCCCCATCTTGTGCTCTCTCTCCCTCTCTCAAATAAATAAATAAGTTAAATCTTAAAAAGAAAAAGAAAAAAATTGGAAATGGTCTTAAAAGGAAACTAACTTTGGGACACCTTGGTGGCTCGGTTGGTTGTGCATCTGACTCTTGGTTTCAGCATAGGTCATGATCTCAGGATCCTTAGATTAAGAACCACAAAGGCCCCATGCTCAGCAGGGCGTTTGCTGGATATTCTCTCCCAATTCTTCTCCCTCTGTTCCTCCCTCCACTCTCCCCATCTCTCCCTCTCTCTCTCTCAGATAAATAAATCTTAAAGGAAGGAGGGAGGGAAGGAAGGAAAAACTAGACTTTGAAAGCCCAAGTAGGAAGTGGAAGAAGAAACACAAGTTGCCTGCCTTTTAGAGGACCACTGGGAGCTATCCCTGGTGCTGCCCCATAATCAATCTCTCTATCATTGACTTTGGGCTGTTTGGGCCCAGGAGAATTTCACTACGGAGTTGAGATAGATTGAGCCTCAACTGGTTGCATTGCTGGATATAACCAAACCCCTAATTTCAGTTCTGCAAATGACTGTGTTGTACACCTCTCCTCCTGTCCCATTTGTACCATGTCCCTCTTTAAGCACCACCATCACCACGACAAAAACACAACAGTATCTTAAAGGCCTACTGTCTCCAGGCACTTGTTAGTTATTTATATTGATGTCTTTCTCCTTACCTGCAAAAATAGAAAAAAAAAAACAAAAAACAAAAAAAACAAAGACCTGTGCAATAGTATTCATTTTATAGATGAAGCAAAAGCTTAAGAACACCTTAATTCAGGAACATCTGGGTGGCTCAGTCAATTGAGCAGCCAACTCTTGATTTGGGCTCAGGTTGTGATATCAGGGTTGTGAGAACAAGCCCCACATGGGACTCCCTGTTCAGTGGGAGTTCTCCGTTTGCCCTTCCTGTTTATGCTTGCTCTCTCTCTCAAATAAATAAATAAATAAATAAATCTTTTTTAAAAAACACATGCATCTAATAAGAAGCAAGGCTTCACAATATGTTTGCCTGACTTCAGAGATATAACTGACTTCCTACCTTTTTCCCCAATTAACTGCTTGAACTGAACTTTCTAGAACCTCTAAAACTCCTACCCTTTCTTCAGACAAAACTACCTTGGGTTCAATCATATTATAATATCATTTAAAAGTACAGGCATACCTCAGAGATATTGCAGGTCTCATTCCAAACCACCACAACAAAGCAAATATTATAATAAAGTGAGTGACATAAACTTTTTGGCTTCCCAGTGCATATAAAATTTATAAAATGCAATATACTATAGTCTATTAAGTGTATAATAGCATTAGGTCTAAAAAAATTCATATCTTAACTAAAAAATACTTTAACTAAAAAAAACTTAAAAATACATTATTGCCAAAAAATGCTAACCATCATCTGAGTTTTCAGGGAGTTGTCAATCCTCTCAACCCCGGCTGTTGCTTTAGTAATGATGTTTATGTAATGTTCTAATTCCTATGTTGTCATTTCAACAATCATCACAGTGTCTTCACCTCATCTTTACCAGGAGCAGAGTCCACCTCAAGAAACAACTCTCTCTTCTCATGAAATGAAACAACTCCTTATCTGTTCAAGTTTTATCATGGAATTGTAGAAAGTCAGTCACATCTTCAGGCTCCACTTCTTGTTCTTGATGTTCCCACCACATCTGCAGTGACTTCCTATGCTGAAGTCTTGAACCCCTCAAAGTCATCCATGAGGGTTGGAATCAACTTCTTCCACACTCCTGTTAATGTTGATATCTTGTCCTCTCCCCATAAAAGCACAGATGCTCTTCATGTCATCTAGAATAGTGAATCATTTCCAGAAGGTTTTCAGTTTACCTTGTTCAGATCCATCAGAGGAATTACTATGTATGGCAGCTACAGCCTTACAAAATGCATTTCTCATAAAATAAGATCTGAAAGTTAGACTTATTCCTTAGTCCATGGGCTGCAGAATAGATGTTGTATTAGCTGACATGAAAACAGCATTAACCTTGCTGTGCATCTCCATCAGGGCTCTTGAGTGATCAGGTCCATTGTCAATGAGCAGTCATATTTTGAAAGATATCTTTTTTCTGAGCAGTAGGTCTCAACAGTGGCCTAAGAAGAGTTTAATAAACCATGTTGTAAACAGTTGTGCTATCATCCAGGCTTTGTTGTTCCATTTTTGGAGCACAGGCAGATTAGATTTAACATAATTATGAAGGGCCCTGAGATTTTTGGAATGGTAAGTGAGCACTGATTTCAACTGAAAGTCACCAACTGCATTAGCTCCTGACAAGAGAGTCAGCTGTCCTTTGAAGCTTTGAAACCAGACACTAACTTCTCCTCTCTAGCTATGACAGTCCTAGATAACATCTTCTTCCAGTGGAAAACTGAGCCATCTACACTGAAAGTCTATTGTTTAGTGTAGCCACTTTCAATCATTACTTAACTGGATCTTCTGGATAACTTGCTGCTTCACCTTGCACTTTGATATTTGCTGATGGCTTCTTTCACAAACCTCCTAAACCAGCCTCTGCTAACTTCATGCTTTTCTTCTGCAGCTTCCTCACTCCCCTCAGCCTTCACAGAATTGAAAAAAGTCAGAATTAGGTTTGGGACTATTGTGGCTGATTTAATCTTTTAACCAGACCATTCAGACTTTGTCCATATCATCAATAAGGCTGTTTCACATTCTTATTATCATTCACCAGAGTAACACTTTTAATTTCTTTCAAGAATGTTTCCTTTGCATTCACAACTTGGCTCACCATTTGACACATGAAGACTAACTTTTGGTCTCTCAACTTTTGACATACTTTCCTTACTAAGCTTAATCATTTCTAGCTTTGATTTAAGGTGAAAGACATGGAACACTTCCTTTCACTTGAACACTTAAAGGCCATTGTAGGGTCATTAATTGGCTTAATTTCAATATTTTTGTGTTTCAGGGAATAGAGAGGCCAGAAGAGAAGGAGGGAGATGGGAAATGACTGGTTGAGGAAGCAGTTCATGGTGTCCCAAAACAATTATAATAGCAACATCAGAGATGATGGATCGCAGATCATCACAAAAAAATTAATAACAGTGAAGACTTTTGAAAGATTGTAAGAATTACCAAAATACATGATTCAGAGACACAAAAGTGAGCAGATGTTATTGGGAAAATGGGACCAACAGACCTGTTAGATGTAGGGTGGCCACAATCTTCAATTTGTAAAATATAGAGGATCTATGAAGTACAATAAAATGATATATACCTAGAACTTTCTTGGAAAAACAGTTAAGACATATTGAGCATTTTGTATTTTCTAGACACTGTTCTAAGCATTTGCATGTAATCCTCACAACAACCTTATGAAATAGGATCTTATACTTTCCTGTCTTTTACAGATCAGAAAACCAATGCACAGAGAGGGCTGTCTGATGGCAGGATTTCAATCCAGGCATTTGACTCCAGAAGCCATATTCTTCAGTGATGTGCTACAAGGCCTTTCTATTTTTTTCTTTTTTTTTTTTTTTAAAGGTTTACTTATTTATTTATTTGACAGACAGAGATCACAAGCAGGCAGAGAAGCAGGAAGAGAGAGGGGAGTGAGCAGACTCCCTGCCGAACAGAGAGCCTGATGTGGGGCTCGATCCCAGGACCCGGGATCATGACCTGAGCTGAAGGCAGAGGCTTTAACCCACTGAGCCACCCAGGTGCTTACAAGGCCTTTCTTTATCTGTAAAGATTATCTTTGGTTAACTGTGTTTCATACATAATCCTTCTTAAGTACTTCTAATTTTATTTTTTAAAAGTAAGAGTCTCATTATTAATATGATACTGCTTTATAAATTCACTTCGGAAGTAAAATGGTATGATCAATTTTCCTAATAGCCTTTTAAACTAAAAAATTTATTATTAAGTAAAATACTTTAATGTTATAAATTAACAAAGGCAAAATAGTAAAACATCCAACATCTGGTTATTCAAAGGAAACTGAAATATCTTAAGAATCAGATTTGAATGCACATTGAAAAATAGAAATGGCCAATAACATCATATTTGAAGATATTTTACATATCTTTTCTAGTAGTTTCCCTTTTTACTTTAAAAATTTTATAATCCTTTTAATGACTTTGAAATGAATTAGGAAATGTCAGGCTTTTCAAAATCGATTCAAACAGAATGTCAAACCAGTAGGTTTCGTTGAGGGCAATGGGGGCTCCTTTGGTTGTTTGTTCTATCTCCCTCACTTCTTCCAGTCCTCAATCACTGCCATTTCTGGTCGAAGCCTTTACAACACAGCTGAAAAGGATGCCCTCCTTAGAGACAGAAATGCATTCCCTCCATGATGAACGTGGAGTGCCCTCAGGTTGTGGCAAGGGAGGAACTTAGCACTTGAACCTCGATAATGCTCCTTTTCCTTTTCTTAATCAAAGGGCACCGTTCATGCTCCATACTGTCTGCAGCACAATTTATTTAAAACAATATGGCATATTTGAGAAGGTAAACAATAATAGTAATGATAATATAGGAATAACAATGTGCTAGTAAATAATATAGAAAACCACATGACCCCAGTACCTTCATGAAGTGGGACTTCAATATACATATTTCTTTTACAGCTTTATGCATGAATTCCTTTCTATGGTTTGCACTTCACTGCTCTGTTGTGTCACTCTCCCAATAAACCTATACATCATAGAGAGTGAAATATGTTCACAGTCTCTTTACTTGACGAAAAAAGGAGCTGTGTGGTTTAAAAGAATGAGCCCTGAACCAGAAGTCCAAAGATTAGATCTCGAGTCCCAGCCCTACCACATCCCAGATTCTGGATGTTCAGCGTGTTGCATATACTCTCTGGAATTCAGTTTGCACACCAACGGGACATCTCTGTCCACATCCTCAGAGTCCTTGTGGTAACTAATTGAGCTAATTCATAAAAAAAAAATTCTGAAAAATTGCCATATATAAAAAATATGCATTTTTTGCAATAGGAGGCTTAGAACGCTCTAAATAAATGTACAATTTTACTTTTTTTAGTACAGATTTTTATTTTTCATAAATTAACTTACTCGTAAATTAATTTATTGCTGGTATTTCTGTGCAGTTTTTGGCATTTAAAGCAATGCATATCTTAAAACTCTGAATGAAGACTCTTGGATTTCTTTAGACTTCTTATACTTTGGGAGAGATAAAGACTGAAAAGTATATCATTAAGTTTGAATCATCTCCTCATTTTCAATGAGTTAAAATTTCACTTTCAAATTCTGGTATTCCTTGTACCAAAAAAACTGCAAATTGAAAATGCAAAAACATGTTAACAGACATTGATAGTTTTTAATCATATCGCAACTTGTGTTTGAGGATGCCAATAAACAATGAATCTTGGAACACTGAAAAAATAAAATAAAATTTTTAAAAAACCTGTCCTGTGTTACCAATAATTCTGTCTTTTAAATAATTTAGCCCTCATGCATTTTCTGGTAAGCTTTTAGACCCATGCTTATACAATTGCATTGATGTCATTTGAGTCATAATACACTTTTGAAATGAGACATTTATTCTAATTTAAAATGCTGACTTTTCATGAGACTGGGACTTCTTTCTTCTAATGATTTTTTCTATAATTTGAACATGTACAAAAGCATACCAAGCCTATACAGAGTGTTCAGAATGTAAATACTGGCTAAGCATACACGATCCACGTGTTACGTGAAAGTTGTAAATTAAAGTACGGTGTGTTGCAGAAATCATCCTTCCATATCACAGTTTTCCTCCCTGAATGAGGCAAGAATCAGCCCGTAAATATATGTGGTCAACCTCAGATCTGCTTGACTGGGAGTTCACATGTATTTTTAACTGCCTTCAATTGTTAATGTATTCCTCAAATGAGATGCATCACCTTGAAGAATGACTTTTTGCCCTCTGGGAATAGGCCAAACAAGTATTTCATTCGCTATGATAATCAGTTCTACCTTCAGCAACATATAAACCCAAATTTAATAGGCACTGGTGATTAGGTTTTAAGTCAGAGAGTCATCACTGTCCACTGTGAAAAATAATAAGAAAAGATACAAATTATAACGAATTTGCCTTCAGGAGGCCTTGTTAGACATAATGGGACCATAACTATTTCAGGATATGGTGAATAAATGTTTTTCCTTCTCATTATAGACATTTTTGAGTCACCAATTTTCAATGATAAGAAAGATTTCCTTTAACTTGTGCTAAAGATATCTGAGATCATTTGTTTTGTTCACTTAGTGTATAATAGTCTCGAATGAGAAAAGGACCACTTACCATAAAACACTTATTTAAATCTTTTTAAATGCCTAAAACCATACAGAGCAATTCAAAACGATAGATAAATTTAATCGTATCCAAACCTTCCACTGTCAAAATTATCCAAGGCTTTTCTCCAACGTAAACTTTGCATTGAAATCAAAAAGAATCGCACAGGACATTATGGAAAATAACAAATCAACCCTTAAATCAGCAGCTTAGGTTGTGGACAGTAAATGATACAGTGGTTCCACTTTCTTGGAACTGAGGAGCAGAAGAAAATGAAGAAAGATACTCCTGACAGGGCAAGGATGATGGGAGCAGGCTAGTATTATGAATGATATGTTAAGTGATTGGCTCAGATGGAATCATGGGATTGCTGCTGCCTTTTGCAGAAGCTGATTTTCATTCTTATTGTTCACCTCATAAGACTCCAGCATGTGGGAGGGGGAAGGGAGAGGAGAAGCTATGTGTACATGCATTCCTTCTCCATGTACATATTTAGAAATATTCTGAATATTTGCCTAGATATACAGAGTGGTCAGAATAAATACCTAATGCCAAAAATATATATCTTGTCAGCGAGGTTTATTAGTTTTAATATTCATGTATGCTTTCTGCATCCTTCCCTGTGAATCGAAGTGCCATATTCCTTTTTATTTGATAAAACCAAAGACATATATATTCCTAACTCTGAAATAAGTGAAATAATAATTCAGTACTTTATAATAATATATTGAAGATAATAACAGACGTGATATGGGCTGCTGTGATGTGCTTAGAGATGCATTCTATATATTTCTTTCTCCAAACCAGTAGACACTTCTTGATTCATTTGGTGAGCCTGGCGTGTGTGTGTTGGTGGGGGGCGGTGCGTGTGCGCGCACGCGCACACACGCGCTTTGGCAGGGTGAAGGTAAGGGGGGAGGGGCTACAGATGGACCAGCAGTCAGAGAAAATGATTGTTACATGATGCAGTATATCAGAAACACATGCATAAAATTAAACACAATGCTGATGTCAAAGGGTTCATTTACTAAGATTTTCTTTAAACTAATTTCATTCCTACATAAATGTGATTAACTCAGAATGCCTTTAAATGCCAATTCTTTTGTGCACCACTGCTTAAATTTATAGCATGACTAATGTTATAAGTTTTGTTACTATGAATTTCTGGATCCAAAAATAAATCAATATAGCCAACAATTCACTTCACCTAGTTTTTGCATTTTTAAAAATCCAAATTGTGAATTAGCAGCCTGTCTGTATGAGGCTTATTTTTTCACCCAGAAAATATAATAGGCATCACCCGTCAAAAAAAAAAAAAAAAAAAAAAAAAAATCCAAGCGATTCAAGGTACAATATTGTAGACTTAGCAGTTGTTGTTTGCACACTTGACTAGATAGATATGGATAGCCATGCTAAATGGAGGGAGAAAAAATTTGGAAAGTGTGCCATAATTAATTCACTTACCAACTCTTAGACCACAAGCTATCCTCTTTTAAATAAACATGTTCGAAGTTGCCTTAGGAGAGATGTGAATACTTTTTGCAATCCACAAATAATGTGAACTCAAAAACTAATTTCTATACGGGGTGGACACAATTCTAGCTATAAAATTGCCTCTAAAATTTGGATAGAAGGAGAGTTCAGATGTAAGGAAGATAAGAAAACGAGCAATCAGCGGACAACTATAATTACTATGCCTTCCAAATTGATGATAGAGTTATACACTTGTTAGTATTAGGAGATCCTACAGATTTCATTTTCTAAGGTAGGGCCCAGCAGGCACGTTCAGTGAAAGGGTGCCTATGAATCCCCTGCACCACTCAGCTCACCCCCTGAGGGGAAACGCCACGTGCATTCAAATCAAACGTTTTCCTATCAAGTTCTCAACTAATGGCTTTCCTAGGAGACCCAAGCCTGTCAGTCACCTCCTTCCTATTTAGACATGTTAAAACAGAATTTGTTGTTTATTTGTATTTCACTGAAGTGAGTCTGTTTTCTCATATTGAATTTGTATCCAAACCCCAGGTTGTCAATACTGCTTAGCTAGGGCTTCTGTTTGTTTTGTTTTTCTCTGCATGTAATCCAGAAAAATGGTACCGTTCATGTCAGTTTCAACCTTTGTATAAATTTATAGGCAGTGTATTAACTAATTGTTTAAAGTCACTAATGCTAATGGCAGAGGCTAAAAAACACACCTCTTTCACTGAAAGCTGTTTTGTCAAATTCACAGCTCGTTAATGTACTAGAAACACAACCCAGCCTAAGTTCCCATATGGATGAATAGGAAAGCAAAAGCTATCTACCTTTAATCAGGAAAAACAGGGGCAACATTTTTAATTTAATTATTCTCCGTATGGCTTAAAGCATACATGGTCTTCTTAAGAAAAAAAATCTAGTGACGTAATAGTCACATATTTGGCCAGACTGTCGTGGTTTTTCTTGGTAGAGAAAAAAAATTACGTGTGTGTATGTGTATTCCTGTGCTAACAAACTCTTAGTTTACTTGTGTTTAAGACTAAATGTAGGTATTAAGTATTTCATAAAAACGAGAACTGTTATGTTTGATATGCACTTCAAAAGCCTAAAAGGCCAAAGAAAGCTCTTCCTTAATTATTGAAGAAGTGTCTGTAAAGGAAACATGAGCAAATAGCATTCATGCTTTCATCCCAGTAACCTTTTATTGTCCTTTTCTTCAGATGGCCAAGTCAGTATATTTAATAAAGGCAGCAGCAACCATCAAAGAAGGCAGGGCTCTAATAAATGGTCCTGATTAAAGGCCCTGACAGGGTATGAACTTTGCATAAATTTTCTTATGGTGTCAGGCTAGGATACTGATTGAAAACTCATTAACATAATCACACATTTAGAGGAAATGCTGTAATGTATCAAAAACATTTCCCTTAGTGTGATAATTTTAAGGACATTAAAATGCAAATGATAATAAGGAGCTGCGTTTAGTGATGTTCTGAAAGCCTGATTATTCAAATATTTAGTATGAAGTATGGAGCTGCGTTAAGTAATACATCTACGTGAATTCAAAAATTTAATCTATGTATGGACTCCAGAGTCTTCTTCCATCTCACCAACTATTTCCCCAGTTCACAGACACACAAAACACAACAAGTAAATTCAGCTTACATGTCGTCTAGAACTAGTAAAAAATTATCTTAAACCCTTACATTAAAAAGGAAAAAAAATGCATATGAGCTGCCAGGATTGTGTTTCTCTGATGTTTAACAAAATACTGAAAAGCAGTTAGCATCCCTGTTTTGTACAACTGGGTTTGGAAAATATGCTGAAGTATTTTCAGCGTTCTTTTCTCTGCTTTTATTAAAATATGTATAAAGCTTCAGCGCCAGTCGTAGGTCACAGCAGTGCTATCCCTTAATGCTAATTCTTAACAATAAAAGAAACACTGCCCTCCCCCCACACAAATAGCCATAATTATGTAAAGAATGACTGCTTCAGACTGATGACTTTCAATATGCTGAAGTCTAGCATACTGGTAGGAGAGGCCAGAAAGGTCAACAGTAATTCATAACTGCTATAAAATTGTGTAGCATCCCAGGGCTTCTACAGGATGCTGACATTATCATGCGTCTTCTGCTGGTTTGTATATGTAAATTTGTGATAGGAAGTGCACTGCTTTTACCGTATCCCATGCAGAGCATCAATCAGGCAGTGGAATACATCAGAGTATTTTCATTATGCTTCGTTATTTACTGCATCAGAAGAAATTACCCCAGCAAGCCAAGCAGCCTTCTCTGGGTAGCATGATATGACCAACCAGGTTTCAGCTCAGGAGTCTTGTAAACATTACAGGATTAATCTCGCAATCACAATCATCAATCTTTCCTAGTCCTGCCTGGGTGCAACTGTGGAGATTGGCAACCAGGCCATGTGGATTTAAATTTAACCCTGAGCATCAAAAAACTAGATGCAGACCTAAGCTGCATATTGCAAAACACCTGTGTTTTTTTGATTTGGGTTGAAGACAATGGATGTGAGTGTGCAATGAAGTACTTTAAAAATCATATTTAATGTGTCACTTTCGTTTTTAGTGCATGCCTCGGAAATTGAAAGTTGTTGTTGTTGTTTTTTTTAATGCTTTGTTTTTTGTGTTTTTAAAACATCAGCCCTAAGTGGGAAACGAGAGATCACATTTAGCCATATAAATAAACGTTCTGTGTAGTAATGCAGATACTGTAGGAGGCTCCGCAGGGCTGTGAAGTATGACCTTGGAGGGGGATTTGGGGACCTGCTCAAACTCCACTGGCACTGTGCCAGAAGAGGTTAAAGCCCTGGGGAGTAATAGAGTTAGCCCCTATCCAAGAGAGCGTTAAAAGTGTCTTGCTGACTCATAAGACAACACCGGTATTGAGTGCTGAAACAACTGCTTGCTGAGGGCCTGCCAAAGGAAAAAGACCGTCTCCCCTTTTCTTCCCTCCCTACAGAAGGAGGGGGAGAAGAGATGGGTAAGACAGACGGGCTAAATGAACATTCTATCATTTTAAGTTTAGCAAGTGCATGGAACATAGCCTATTCTATTTAGATAATGCAAAAGATAATGTGCATTCATTTTTGAAAGTCAGGTGAAAACCATGATGATAATGATCATTTTTCCATAGTCAAGAAACAATAAATATATAATGAGCAGGTCACGTATAGACTGCCTGGCAGTTTAATTTGAACTGTGACCTTTTATTATTATTTTTTGTCCAAAGCACTTTTTGCTGAACACGTAACACGGAGTCAATCCTTTTTTTCCCTCCTTTCGCAATATCTCGCTGGCTCCCATCTTTGAATAAAAGATGGAACAAGCATAAAGATAGGCCTTTCCCTTTCTTCCAATAAAGATTTTCAAATCTAGCAGTTTATATTCATCCTATATATAAAAAGTAGATATTTCTTCTACATGCTTTAATCTCTGGTTGATTTAATCAGCACTATGGGTACTTGGCTAGAATTGTACGACTACAGTAAAAAAAAAAAAAATTGGATCATATATTGAGAATTCCATGAGAGGTATTCATCTCTACTCAAACATCATTTTAAATGACTTTCTTGATCATACGAAGTCTAGCTTTACAAAATACTGAAAAGAATTATGAATAAAATTGCATTTTCCAAGTAAATCACATGAAAATAAAAGAGAAATTCTTCTTCAGGAGAGTACAATGATTGGAATTTTCAGGATCCTTGCTTCTCTGTTTTCTTTGTTGTGTGGTTTTGTTTTATTTTTTGGTTTTGTAGCCATTGATGGTAGTGAGGCTTTTTGTTGTTAACACTGTTATGTTTTTTTGTTCTTGTATACCAACCTGAGCATGATTGGCCTTGAAGTATCTACTATCTTAATGCTGTGTTTATGTTTATGGGATTGTACCTCCTAAATTCTCCTTAAGGGTTGCCTTCTATATGTGGGATTCCTGGCAAAGTGCATTAGGAATCTTCTTTTTGTTTTTTGTTTTTAAAGATTTTATTTATTTGACAGACAGAGATCACAAATAGAGAGGCAGGCAGAGAGAGAGGGGGAAGCAGGCTCCCTGCTGAGCAGAGAGCCCGATGTGGCACTTGATCCCAGGACCTTGGGATCATGACCTGAGCCGAAGGCAGAGGCTTTAACCCACTGAGCCACCCAGCTGCCCCAAAAGTGTGTTAGGAATCAAGTTTTTCACACAATGTGAAACAACACTCATGCTTCTGGCTCTTGTGATTTTACAATCAAATAGAGATTCTTCTCTTGTTCTTTAAGAGCATGATGTATTGTATAGAAAATTGTGATTTTGAGAAGTCCTTATACTACATCTATGACTAGCTGTCATTGATCAGAGCAGAAAGGCTGGAAGTAAAGTTGGTGATACACGCTTTACCATAGCATAAGTCTGAGCAACTTCCTGGGCTACATGCTTGGGTTTTTATAATTTTCTGCTGGATTTTATTCTCTGAAATTTTGAACCAACAAATAACTACTAGCTATCCTTGATGCAGATGCTGGGGCAGTGGAAAGGTTATACCATGTTCAATGGATTGGTTGGTAAAAGGTAATCCCACCCCCTAAGATAGGAAGGCAGGGAGGTGCTTACCTTTCTTAGCGCAAGCAAGCAACCGGGCAAACCTTGGACTTTAGGAAACATGGATTTGACTCTCAGCTCTACTGCTCCTCATGTGCTTAAATAAATCATTTGACTCCATTACTTCAGTTTTCACTTTCTAAAGTTCCTTTACTCAGCAAAAATCCAGTGGACTCCTATGCACTCTAGTAGGTACTATACAAGGAGTTGAGGGAACAAAGTCAAAAATACATGATCCTAGTCTTCAGATAAAGAGAGCAGCTCATTTGCGTGCCAGACTCTTTGTAAATGCTTTCCACACTTTAGCACGTTTAATCCTGGCAACGTTTATCCTGAGTATAGAGGATGATACTTAACCCTAGACAGGTTAAATAAACTAGTGCCAGAGGCAAGACCTGAACACACATCTCCGCATGACACTGGACCTCCTGCTCTCGATTTTGCAGGGCATCTTGAAGAACTTCAGCATTTTACAAAATTTTCATAAGGATCAAATGAGAAAATTATGTGACAGCACACTGGAATTACTATAGCAGTGCCTTTTATCATTCCCGTTAGCATGCAAATAACAGAGCTTTTTCCTTACATTGCTTTCAGCCTTAATAACCCCCACTCAGCTAACCTGGCCCATGCTGTGTAAATAGCACCCACAGACCAAAAAAAGGGGGAAAAATCCATCTGTAAAAACAGAAATACTATCAGGGATTCCCTATCGGTGTTTCCAAGCCAGTTATACATGACTCCTTAGTGAATATTAAACAAATACAAACCCAAGTAAGACATCTTTCTACATATGAAAATCTCTAGAAAGCACAAGTCCACTGTTTACATTAGACCTGGAACATCTTTAGTAATTCCTTAGGCATTTTAGGGTTATCCACCAATTGAGTGAGAATGATGATATTAATATAGCACCTGCAGACCTTATAAATGTAACATGCTTTTCACTCCACCAGAATCCCTAATTTAATATTGGTGTCATTTAACACAGAAGCTTTCTCTTCCATGCAATTTTTATCCCAGACCAGCGCTTTAAAACCAAAACATATAAGATCAAGGAGACGAAATGAAAACGAGTGAACAAAGCAACCCTCCATTTCTTACCCTTACCTACTTGACATCATTCCTACCATTTGCATTCTTTTTTACCTTTAACAGAATAATGTTATTTTATGAACAAAGCCATAAAGGAGGAATAAAAAATAATGATTATCTCCATTGTTAATACCACCTTACCAAAAATTGATGGTTCAAGTTAAAGTCTTGTCAAATTTGGGTGTCTCATTTTTCAATTTTTCACATATGTTAATAAATGGATTTACCTAAAACTTTTTATATGAGGAAGAACATCAAATGAAGGAATTTTTTATTTATATACTAACAAACAATGTAACTACTGAAAAGGAGTAAAATGAAGCCCACAGTTTTTTACTTGTTATTTGATATCCATTGCCACAAGATAAAATTTGATTATGGGGGTCTTCGCTAAATGAGCTCATTAAAGATTTAAAGGTGAATGATAGGTGAGCAATTCCGTTCTTGGCATACCTCTTTTTGAAATTAAAAGAAAGCAACATTATTTTTATTGAATGAAAAAAATGCTGATGCTTAAAAAAAATTGAGAGTATTTTAACAGTTGCTAAAAGCATAAAGGAATATCCTACATTTTTTTATCTCATATTTGTTTACTTCCAAAAAGTTATTTAGAGAATATACTATTCCAATTGTATCATTTATACTTCCATTTCTTCCAAATGTTACCCAATGACCAAAGTTTTGTACACAAACTTAATAGTTATATGCGTTATGGTCCTCGAGGAAGTTCTAACAAAATTTTCTATCATGGAAAAAGTTCACCACTAAGACTAAAACACATTTCAAACAATATTATAATAAATTGTATGCAAATATTAAATTAAATTTTGAATTTTTCTTAGCCAGTAAAGACATGTGAGATTAACCTTTATGTGTATCATGTTCAAAAATGTGTGAAAATAGCGTTTTCTATGACACAAATTGGAAATTTCTTCACTGACATACATGATATTTTAAAATGTGTTCCTTATTTCAGTTTAGTTTTAAGCTTCTTTATTTTTAGGAACAGTTATTGGAAAATTTGTACAGATTTTTACCCAAGTTCATTACAGCACCAAATATGTTTAGATACTTAGCATGTACCATTCATTAAAAAAAATGCTTAAATTTTGGATTTGTTTCTAGAAAATGGGATACTAAATAGCAATAAAATACTGTTATGTATTTTCTTGCAATGTGGAGTACTTTTGGCTAGTGTTCTCATTTTCAAACACCACACCGGTAAAGATATAATAGAAGTGAAGTAATGACAACATTTTCAAAGATTGTATCATTCTACTTTAGTGACAAACACATGCAGACTTACTTTCTCTAACAAACTTGCACAGACGTCATGTATAGGTTTATTAAGGACAAATTGGATTATGATTTGGGCTGATAATAATTAATGACATTTATAAATGAATCTATGGGAACTGCTCAATTCATTTGGGAACATGGGAGCTTCCGTCAAATTAGAGACCTTCCTGTGTAAGGAACAACAACAACAAAAAATGCAGTAACATCTTACAAGAACGACACTACCCATTCTCTAATAATGTGATGGTCAAATGAAAATGGCTAAGTACATGATTTCACAACTTATTTAGAATCATGTACATCCATTTCTGTGTAAATTGATTAAATTGATTACAACAGATACCTGCAAAACAAACAAACAAAAAATGGAATAAACCTGTAACAGCTTTGCAGTTTGTGTGGGTTGTAATTATCTCACAAAGACTGATATTTGATTTCAAATTTCAGGGTGACACTAAAATTAAGAATACACACGCACACACATTCACTACCTAATCCTGAAAATTAGGTACTAAATATGCATGTATTCGTTTAACATTGTGTCTTCTTAAGGAAAACTGAAATGTTAAGCGTGGTAAAAACCTATCAGGTAAAATTTATGAAAATTTACAGATTACCTAAAATGCTAGAAGTTAATTATAGCCCGCTTTCCCTGACATGTCAGCTTGATTAAATTTGGAGTTTGGAGATGAATTGGCCCAAATTCATTAGTGTTCCCTGGGTGCAGATGTTGGTCAAGGTCAAGCAAAGCACGTCGACTGTAATGTTAGAGAGGAGGGGGAAGGGAATCCAAAGAAGGTAGACTCTTAAAAGGTCTGGGGTTGCAGCAAGAAACTTTGATACTTTTTAACTTAATAAATCTTGACAGCCTAATCATGGCTAAGCCTTTGCAGTGTTATTGGTACAGATGGCAAAGCTAGACATATTTAAAGAGATCTCAGCAGCTAGTAGGAGAGAGTCCTGAATCCAAATGCAGTGTTGGGCTGTAGGAGAAAGCGAAAGAAAGGAGGATAAAAAGCTACACAGCATTTCCATCTCCTGACATCTCCAACAGCCTCAGATACAAAATATGATAAGGCTCCTGCTGAGCTAATAAGCCCAACAAATGTCTGTGTCCGTGAAGTAGATGAAGTGGGATCAAGCAGAGGGGGCTGCTGTATGAAAATAAGCCAGCGCCCAGGGTATAATGGCTCTAGAGAGAGCCGCAAGGTCAGGCTGATGACAGAGACACCGGTTAAGTAGAGACCCCATCAGTAAGGAAGGTTTGCCTGCTGGATCCGAGACATGACCATTAAAATAAAATGAACTACCTATTTAAAGGAGGGGAGAAAAGAAGAAAACAAGAACCCTCCAAAAGAATTTTATTTTTTATCACTTTTTTTTTTCCCCCTCACATATGCCTGCTACATCCTTTTGTTTATTTACAGGCTACCTACCCAGAGCCCAAACTGGAAGATTGGGCTGGAAGAGGCGATCGAGATGGGACACCCACTTCAAAATGCTGTTAACTGTGTTGGTTCTGTATGGTGATTTTGGTGGGTTCACAACCTTTGCTGAGCATGATTTGTTTAATCAAATGCTGCGTTAGGGGATGAACGGAGCAATGACCACTCCCTCATGATCCGCAAGTTTTCCTAGGGAAAAAGATGGCCAGAGGAAATACAGAGTCTTCCTCTCAGCTTTTCCCTTTCTCTGTTTGCTTTTAAATAGGGCATGACTTACATATTCTTATTGTAGAGCAATATATTTTTCGGTAAAAGAAAGAGTTGATTTCAATTGAAATGCTATGATTCAGAACAGCAGACCTGAAGCAGGTACCATAAAAAGCAGCCAATGTGTTTGGCTTCCGACAGCACACACAGGCAAGACTGTTCCAGGTTTAGCGCTGAAAATCCTGTGTCCCACGAGCCCTCCTGGGGATTGCTGTACTGCGGTGGCTGGGCCAGTAGTTCCTGTATTAACGGTGGCTGGGCCAGTAGTTCTGAGGCAAGCTACGACCAACTGCATGGTGAGTCTGGCTGGATCTAGGAGGCAAAGTGTATGTAGAAAGAGGGAGTGATTAGTCATTAGACAGACAAGTCAGATGATTCAGGGCAAGAAACACACGTAGGAGACTAAATCATCTAGATGGATTGTCACTTTGATCTAATTAGCTTTATCATCCCCAACTCTTCCCATTGCTTCTTAAAGCCACTACCTCATGTTTAAACACACACACAACATAGAACAACTAAAATGATATCTAAAAACTGTAATTTTTCATCGTTTTTCCTGATGGTTCAAATGATCCACGTTGACCCTAAAACCAAGCCTGGATGTTTCACAGAGTGTCTAATTCATTCTATGGCCCATTGTCCGGGGACAACAGAAACAGATTAAAGGACAATGACATGCTTTTCTTCAGGTTTATGGAAACGAAAGCTAGGATATTCAAATAATGCTTAAGAATCTCCCTTTCCAGCTTTAGGAATGATTTTGCATAATCTTCAGGGTTTTTGGGTTTTTTTTACTTGCGTAATAATTAGACTATGCTTGAAATTTCAAGAGTATGTCAAATTGCTACATTAATTCTTAACAGATCATGTCAATTTCATAATATCTGTGAAGCCTTGTTAAAAAGGTGAAAAACGTTTAAACACCATGTGAGGTGGTTCATTAAACATGTAAGAAACCTTTGAAATTCTGACAGCATTACCATGAAATATCGGATTGGGTATACCTCCAGTATTTTTTTTAAACCCATCTTTAGTTTTAGTTTCATACAAATGCAAATACAATATCAGAGCTACCTCTTAAAATCATTTTCTTGTGTACAGTCCTAAAATAGCATGCTGTTGGTCTTAGAAATATAAATTTGATGTCGTGGAGATACTTATGAAGAAGGTGATGAGTAGAAGGTGAGTTGCCAATAGTTGCTTTTAACAGTTGTGAAGACTTTGTTCAAGCTCTAATTAATATCTCTTAAAACACCTTCCCCAGGGGAGAATATCAAAAGGAATTAACTATTTCACCCACATTTTTTTTTTTCAGTTGAGTCTACTGGCTTAAAAATGTTAAGCATCAATGAAACTGATTTCCAGTCACATAAGAAACATGCTCATTCAGTTAATGTCAATCTTCAAAAATGATGGGTGCCATTCAAAAGACAGGAATTTCCAATTTCAGTTGTTCTTGCTGAAGCTTATTTCAGGATTGCTGAAGAAGGGCTTCCTGTATTAGTATAACATTGACTTGATGATCTGTCATTTTTCTTCCAGCTATATGATTCTATGGTTATGAGTTTATCCATGCAGATTATCCATGAAAGTACTATCTTCTCATAGGAAGGTCTGTAGAACCCTTAACCTTCGTCTTGACCTCTTAGGCTTACCCCCTAACTCATTCTGTGCAAAATAATTTTTGTTTTGGGATAACAAAAGAAATAGTAACTTTACCTGGAATGAAGGTAGATTAGTGCTGACATTGCCACCAGTGGTACTAAGAAAGATAAAGGAAGACTTTAATAATTCAAGTGTTTAATAAGTAGAAAGCACCATGCAGATAGTACTATTAACTTAGTTCAAAGAGATGCTATGGGTAGAAGTGATAAGCGAAAGCAATAACATTAAGATTTTGTTTGGTACACAGATCAGGGACAAATATATAGTATTTAGAGTGTATTGGAATTACACAGACTTTTCTGATGTAATTCCCAGCTAGAAATCTGTACTTGTCTTATAGCTAGTATTGATTGAATGTCTTCTTCTTTAAAGAAATATTTTACTGATGACAATTATAAGCATTATTAGCTTGTGTTTTATAGAGAAAAATGGGATGAAGCATTGAATTTATTTCATTTCGAGACTATATGGACAAGTTGTGTAAAGTTCATTATTAGTTTTATCAAGCTGATTAAGTTGAAATCTATAGTCTTAGAAACTGCCTTAGGTTTCTCTTCTAGTGTATATTCCCATTATAATAGATATGAGGAATATATAATGAAATCTAGGTTGTGGAAAATGCAAGAAATCTGGAAAGTGTATTATAACAAGGTTATTCCAGGACTTGGACTCTGGGATCAAATTCTAGCTCTGAAACTTACTGTTTGAGCAAGTTTAAATGAGCTGATCCCCCAGATCCCTCATCTAGAAAATGGTAAGAATAATGGCACCTATTTTAGAAGGGTTGTGGACATAAAAATGTATTTGATGTTAAACAGTAAGGGTTGTGTGTGTGTGTGTGTGTGTGTGTGTGGTTTGTTTGTTTGTTTGTTTGTTTGTTTTAGAGAGAGAGTGCATGAGATAAGGAAAGAAGGGGCAGAGGGGGGGCGAGAGAGAATCTTCTGCAAGCTCCATACCCAGCTCTGAGCCTGACACGGGGCTTGATTTCACAGCCCTCAGATGTGACCTGAGCAGAAATCAAGAGTTGGGCACTTAACTGTCTAAGCCACCCTGGTGCCCCAAACAGGAAGCTCCTTTAAGGCAAAGGCCATTCAACTTGTAACTTCTTGTGTTGTGGGGACACTTGAAACATAAGCATAAGTGAGCAATATGAGCTCCTCAAAAAAAAAAAAAAATCCTCTGAAAATGAAGCTCTTTGAAATATTGTATTGTTTCTCTAGTTCTTCAAAATTGTTTGCTTTCCTAATTCTCTCCTCCTTCTCAAAGGTAATGATAATTTCGCTGGGTAGATTCAGCCTTTCTATGTACCCCCTGTCTTCACTTCCTCTTTCCTCCTCCTCCTCTATTACCACCCCCCCAAAACCATAATAATAATAATAATAGTACTACTACTAGTAGTAGTAATATTTTTAAAGTGTATTGATTGATCCACTTAATTATAAAGTTTAAAGACATCTCTCTTCGGGAATAGCTGTACCAAAGAAGGCATAGACTGTCATCAACCATTCACTTTCTCCCTGCTTCCGTCTCCCCACCCCCAACCCTAGTTCTGGCTTGTCTTGATTTCTATCTTTTTTTTTTTCTTTTAAAGATTTTATTTATTTTTTAATATTTTCATTTATTTGACAGACAGAGATCACAAGTAGGCAGAGAGGCCGGCAGAGAGAGAGCGGGGGAGGCATGCTCCCCGCTGAGCAAGAGAGTCCAATGGACCCTGGGATCGTGACCTGAACTGAAGACAGATCCTTCATCCCACTGAGCCACCCAAGCACCCCTTGTCTTGATTTCTTAGGAAGCTCTCCATAGGTCTTGGTAAAATGGCCAAGAGGCTCATTGCATGCTAATCTAGGCTGTTCTTTTAGCCTGCCTCCTGGCTGATTTCTTTAGCTCTAGCCATTTCTCTCTTTAATTCATATTGATATCATTTCTTTCTCTTTTTTTTTTAAGATTTTATTTATTTATTTGACAGAGATTACAAGTAGGCAGAGAGGCAGGCAGAGAGAGAGGGGGAAGCAGGCTCCCTGCTGAGCAGAAAGCCTGATGCGGGGCTTGATGCCAGGATCCCGGGATGGTGACCTGAGCTGAAGGCAGAGGCTTTAAACCACTGAGCCACCAGGTGCCCCAATATCATTGATTTTTTGCCAATAATTCTGGACTCACGTGTAGGGTATAACTACAAAATGATTGGGGTTTTTTTTAGGTTATGTTTCACAAATTTACAATTTCCAGCTGAAAATGATCAGCTTTTAAGAACTTAAGACATAACCCAAGGATGATGCCGTTTTTAAAAGCAGATGTGGAACTTGTTCTTGGATTTCCTTAGGAGATTTTTAACTTGACCAACAAGAAATGTAATCTTACCTTACAAACTTCGTAGTTTACTCATAAACCAATAACTCAAGTTGATCATTTCACTTCAGAAAACTTGATTCCATATTCTTCTGGCTGTTCTCAGAAATCATTGATTCTCCAAAACCTAACTTCAATGGTCTCTGGTAAATGTGTTTTCAAAGGAGGCAATTTAAAAAAAAAAAAAAAAAAAAAAAGACATCTAAAATTAGAGACAATATTTGGAGAGCTGTAAAGATTTCCAGGAGAAATATTCTCCAAAGGAGAGTATGTAGTTAGATATATATGTTTGGGTATGTTAAGTTAAAAAAATCAGTCATAAATCAGTCATATTACATATGAATGTTTTGATTAAGTATATCATACACACACGGACATGCTTCCATATACACACACACATACATGGAGGAAAACTTCTTCTCTGTAAGTTAGGAAACATAAGCTTTGTTGTGACATATTTTCACTTTATCAATCTCTCAAGTAAAAATGGACAGATGCCTTTAGCGAAAGATGCCTCTTTCTCCTATGCTTTCTGAGTACAGTCAAGCATGAGACCCAGTACTTTACCTGTCACATTCATACCGTGATTCAGGAAAGACTTGTCTTTTCCTGGTCATATAATTTCAGCCCTCAAGGACGTCACTCATCATTTCATCATTAGTTGTAACTAAACTCCAGAAATACCTAATGAAGTTTGGCACCCTAACTGAAGGAAGTGAAATTATGGGAGTATTTCTGGACATATCATAACCAAGATTTCATACAGCCTTACTATAGATTTCCAAATTGATCCTGTTCTGATTTTCTCCTGAATCCAAATTGTGCAGCAGAAAAAGCAACATGTTCTTTTAACTCTAAACAATAGTTAAAACAAATACTGGCTACTAAGAATTTAGTTTTTCTAACTTTGCAAACATAGGACTCTTCATAGGGACTTAATAACCCCTCACTTTTTTGAAATATTAATAGCCTCTAAATATTCCAAACTGTCAGAATATGAAAATATCCAGAACAAGATCAATTGTGCCATGCTCCCAAAGTCCAGCATAAAATGCAATATATTTACAAAGTGGCCTCGTTCAAGTTTTTAAATTTTCTCTATCTTTCATCATGTATGTTTATCAATATAATACATGGATATAGTTTTAAAATTCAGTAGCAATATAAAGCTTAGAACAGAAACCAGTAGTTCTCTATTCCAGTGCCCTCCACTCCTAGTACAGCTCCTTACTTTCAACGTCTTTGCTTTAGCAGGTTCGGTTCTATGAATTTTTTAATAATATGCTACTACCACTGCTTATTGGTTTATTCACTTTTGCCATTATCTTCTAAAATCCTGTTCTCCCAACTCCCAGTATGCCTACTTTTAGTAAAATAAGTAGCCAGGGTTTGCTGTAATTATGTAACTATTATTCACTTCAGGACCAAATAGTATACTATGATGACATCCCCTTCCTGGGATAACTTTTGGGTTTTCCTGGAACAAATAAATGCTTTGCTCTTTGCAACCTCTGGCACACACTGCTTCATTTTGGAACAGTGGAAAAATCTTGGGCTGTAAACTAGGATTCAATGGTGGCTGTGCGATTGCTTGTGACCTTTGGTAAGTTACACAGATTTCTGAGCCTCAGTAATCATTTTGAGGGTGGGGGGAGTGCAAATCAATAACTTCCTTGAAGAATATCTATGGGAAATGAAAAGAAATGACATATGTGTACACATCTACCTATAGTTCCCTTCAACAAATGTGGCCCCTTCTACTTTGATCTTCACATCAGAACCACAAGGTAGGTGAGAATGGAATTATTACCAGGGTGGAAGAGGACTGAGTTCAAGAACACTAAAGAAGTAGGCCAAAGATGGCCGACAGAAAAGATCGCAAACCCAAGCTAGTCTACTTATGAGTCAAAGGCTCTTAACTGCAAGACATGTTGAGGCTCTGTCCAGCCGAATCAATGCTAAACCTCTGAGATAAAATTATGCAAAATATCTTTTTTCTTAGTTAATTTGGATTACTGGTGGCATGACTCTAAATCCTTTTTCTCCGTTTTCTCAACTCCTATAGGAAGACTGTAACAGAGACAGTCAACGTAAAAAATGTGAAAGATTGGTAGAAAAAGTTACATATTATTATATAGTCTCCAGGGTGGTATAGACCGCCTGTTAGTTAGTTTTCTACCAACTTCTGTATATTTAAAAGCTCCCTTGTGGCCCTGAGCCTGAAGATGTGACCACGTTATTACCTTAGCTTTGATACTCCTCATCTTATAAATTGTCATAAAACCAATATTCTCAGGCTGGATATCTTGACTTAAAAAAATAATTATTATAGGTGCTGGGAATATGAAAAGAACCAATTACTTATGGTGGATAACAGGGCTATTGGTTTGGCTACAGTCTTTTTTGTTTGTTTCTTCACCTTCTCTTCATCGGTAGGAATGTCAGAAAAACTTGGTGAGCTTTTACCACCTACTAGAATCTTGTTGTGTTGTGCTGAAAATCTAATCTACACCAGTCCCTTTTTGAGAATTCACTAATCTATATAAAATTTAATATTTTTTTCTTGGCCTTTATAACATCTTCTCTCCTGCTTCCTCAAAAGTATCTTCACAGCCTCCTTACCTAGAGTTATCCTCATGTTGTATCTGTGTAAAAGTGAAGTTAAGTGAAAGTAAGGAATTGATAGAATAGCAGGAGCTCAAATATGGCACTTTTAATTCTAGGTCTCAACATTTTTAGACTTTACCACACTCACTCTGTCACTGATAATTGAAAAGGTAATATAAAATAAGTAAAATAGTATCACACAACCCAAATACATAAACCAGGAAGAATTCGTCACCATATTAAAAACTGTAATTTTGAGTGCTAAAATGTTCTGGACTTTGATGCCCTTGTAGGCAAATGAAAGGACATTAAACTCTGATTCTTGACACTCCTTATCAATAGGCCTACCAGATAAATACTTCAAATGGTGAGACTTCAGTGTTTTCCAAGAAAATGCATTTTGTCTTTGGACAACTTTGACTGAAAAAAAAGGGGGGTTTTTCATTTGTTTGTTTCTGGGTTTTGTTGTTGTTGTTGTTGTTGTTTTTATAGCATGCTGAAATAGTTCTTCCCGTAACACCTAGTCATTGATCAGTTCTCACTCAGACACTAGACAGAATGAATCTATTTTTTCCCCACAGGACAGCACTTTAAATATTTGAAAACAACTCTCATGTTCCCCTAAGGTTTTTTCTTTTCCAGTCTAAGTGTCCCAATCTCTTCAACTATCCTTTTTATGATACATTTTACATTTGCTTCACTATTCTTTTCTCTTACCCTGGATTCCTTTCCTGTTTGGCACTATCTATTTTAAAGTGTGGTACCCAGAATTGAATACAATAGTAAAGTAAAGACTTACCAGTGTTCCACGGAGCATAATTATCATCTCCCTCATTCTACTCACTCTATCTTCATTAATGCATCCTAAGATCACATGAGCATTTAGAAAGAACAATCACAACGCATGTTGACCCAAAATTCTAACATCTATGCTACCAACCACACTGACCTCCTAGTCTTCTAGCTCTTGACCTCTTCAACTGCAGTGATAATTTCTTTCCTCCCACTTCAGTGACCTACGGTCATTGTCACATCCTAGATACTACCATTAGCGGAAATCGTAACACTGTTGAAATCTCATTATCAAATATTTCATTCCTACACATAGTCCTATAAATTTAACTTGCTCTAAAGGTACTAGTGTTAAATCTTTTTGAGCTCCCAACCCATTTATTCTACCTCTATTTTACTATCCCTAACTCCATACCTGTCTTTGTTCCCCTCACTGTTCAATATAGATTTCATGTTCTGTAATTTAATTATTCTCTCAAAATAGCTTCAACTCTCTTCTTCCTATCCTTATTCATTATGTTCCCTGGAAAATCACAATACTAGGTGAACCCTACCATTTTTGGGGTGCTGGCACTTAATAGCCAAAGTTGTTTGGAGTAAACCACTCACCTGACTAGTTTATTTTAGATTCATTATCCAAAAAACTCAATTGGCTGTTCAGTTCTTCCACACAATCATATTGTGCATCTTTATGAGGCTAGTTTTTAAACTCTTCACAATGACTATTTTGTACTTTATCTTTTTTTTTCTCAAACCTCACATAAACTCTTCTACCCCTTCAGACTTCACTATTGACATCCTCTTACAGCGCCATAAAAGAAATTTTGCTGTTTGGCTTTCCACAAATGTAAGTGCAATGTTATAACTCTCTTCTACAAAATCACTAATAAGATGTTTGCATTGGGAAAGCCCAAAGAAGGAGCCTTGTGGAAGCAGCCAGCCAGTTGAAACATTCATCTCAATTCTGCCACTGTAGGCTTGTGTCCACCTACCACATGCACTGGGATTCCTTGAGATACACTGTCAAATGTCTCCAGCTGCCCTGTGTACATTAACCTCTGGTTCTCCGGTGGGTTTGACTTGTTCCTAATGACTATGTACTGGGCACTCCTAGTTACAACCCTCTTCCCTTCTCCAGGTGATCCAATTGTGATGAAGAATGTTTTGGTCATCTTCTGAGAATATTGACAGAAATGACCATGAAAATAGCCATTCAGTTGGAAACCATCTTTCTGGTTTTCAAATTTCAAATGCTCGGTAAGAGAACTGAAGATGGGCCTGAGATCGTTTCACATTGTAGTTTAACAATAAATTTAGAGAAAAAGGAGAGACTTTGCTAGATCATCTGTTCTACTTTTTGCCCTCCTAACAGAGCCTCAGAACTACCAGGTAGATCGACAATTGTTCAAGTATCTATGTGAAAAGTTCCACAGTCCCCTTTATCAATTCATTTTCACTCTTAATAAATGTCCATCAATAATTCTACTTTACATAAAACCAACTTCCTTGTTTTGATATAAACAGTAAGTCCAGTTTTACTTGTTTTTTTCCCTCTCTCATAACACACATACTATGCACAACAAATATACTGCAGAGAAGGCTTAGACAAAGTGAAGCGTAGCTTAAATGTACAGCATCAGAACAATTCCACATAAATAAATATTTACACGCTTAACAGCTGTTATTGTTTCTTATTTTTAATAGTTAATGTCTGCACTAGATAATATCACTTTATTTACCTTTCTTTGTCCACCTTATTTTACTGCACATTTGAATCAGACCTTCCTCACTGCCATTCCATCAGGAAGCCGTGTTCGTGGCAAGGTAAAACTGAGAATAAGTAAATATTAGACATTTTAAACATTGAAAAATCAAATGGGTTTTATCAAGGATAAAATTCAGAAATGTTATAACTCCTTCTAAGTCCTAGGACCACAACAGTGAAGTTGCAACTCTCTCCCTTTTCCAGCCAAATGGCAATTACAGCTCTATAAACTGAAAGCACTGACCCTCTACAGTTTTCCCTAACCCATAACTACTTGAACGGCTCCAACAGAGTTGTGGAAACAAATGAGCTTTGCACTCTCCCTCATTCATTATGTTTATAGTCTAATACTTCTTGCAGAGTACCTAGATATCACTCTGATAGGCATTATGAAAATACTTAGACATATTAGTCAGGTGTCGTGGAAACATTCAAGAAATTACCAATAACTTTAGAGCCGGTGGCAGAAGTAGAAAAAGCACTGTGGTTTTTAATAATAATGTTTTTAAAAGATTGCATTACATGTATAAAAAATGGAATTGTGTCTACAAATGCACTCCAGAACCTAGGGTCTTATTAGATAAGGTATCATACAAAAATACATCTCTATTGAAGTTCATACAGAGAATTGATCACTTACATTTTGCATGTTCTTCCATAATGCCCGTGGATGACAGAACCACATTTTTTGTAACATTACTTGATTAAGATGCTATAACAGAAAATAAGGCAATTTTATTTTTATAGTAATTTGTTTTTTATTTTTATAGTAATTTGTGAAACCAGAAGTTTTCACTTAGGAACTATGGCTCCTGAGGTAAGAAGCATTTTTAAAAATTCCAGTCTGGAGATTATTTTGTTTTTATTTGTCATCATTACAAATTGTATAGTGAGGGAAAAAAATGCAGGCATTGTGTAGTTTTCCCCACATACTTGTGCTAATGCCAAGCCAAGAAAGTGAAGCACTCTCTAATAAAATTTTTTTTTTTTGAGATTTGGGGATATTTGCTTGAAAAATATGTGTGTGTGTGTGTGTGTGTGTGTGTGTATGCATGCATGTCTATGTATGTATATATGTGTTAATCAGTAGTTTTGTGAAACAGACCATTGGGTGCATTTTATTTTTTTTAAAGATTTATTTATTTATTTCTGTTAAGGAAGGGGCAGAGGAAGTGCATGGAGCCCAGTGCAGGGCTCAATCCCATCACCCATGAGATCAGGACCTGAGCTGAAACCAAAAGCCGGCCACTTAACCGACTGAGTCACCCAGAGGCACCAATTGGGTGACTTTTCAAAATGAAATGCAAGCTAGCATATGTGTGTCAGAGCTCATGATAACAAAACTCTTGGGCAGATTTTATTTAAAATTAATTTTGTGTTTTCCCTTTATTGTCCTTATTCTTGAAGTAGAATTTAGAAACAAACAAACAAACAAAAAAAAACCCCAAAAAACCCAAAATGGATTATTTTAATTGGAATGCCTCAACCTTAGATTACTGTCAGAATATATCTAGTAAAGCACACCTGATGAGATTCTTTGTCAGCAGCTCATCATTTAGTTGAAATAATTAGCTTGCTGGGTTTTAATAGCATTTATCAGTTAACAGATGCCTGAGAGTAACTCATACCTGTGCTAATCACTCACTAATAAAACAAAACCCCATAGGTTACCAGAGCTATGACAGTTATTACAGTTAAGGTGATACAGATACAATAACAAAAACCATTGTTGGAGTGGCTGGGTGGCTCAGTCAGTTGAGTGTCCAGCTCTCAATTTTTGGCTCAGGTCATGGTCTCATGGGTCATGGAATGGAGCCAAGCCTTAGGCTCTGCACTCAGCAGGGAGTCTTCTTGAGATTTGCTCTCTCCATCTCCCCCAACCCTCCCCCTTCAAATAAATAAATAAATCTCTAAAAAATAAAAATAACAAATAATGACTATCGTTCATTGAGCAACTAGTATGTGCCAGCCATTTTGCTGAGCATGTCATATACATTACTTCTATCTAATCCACAACGATCTGGCAACTCAGACACTATTCCCACATTTTCCATGAGAAAATTGAGCCTCCAAGGGCTCCAGTAATTTGGATAAATTGGCATAACAGCAAGTTTTAAGGCAGGATGCAACATAGGTCTGTCAGACAGTAAAGTCCGTGTGGTTAACTACTGTGCTTTGCAGTTTTCCATTAAATAAAAGTCAAGGGCTCACTCTCTCTCTCTGCTTCACCTTTGAAGGCAAGACCCATGTGTTATACATCTTCGTATCTCTAGGGCCGACCACAGAGACTGACCCATAAGAAGGCTTGTGAGTGTGTGATAAAGTGAATACACCAAGTACATGAACAACTGGAAATGGAATCCTATTCTCTCTCTTAGTTCAGAAGAACATGGTTGTATATCAATGTAGATGAAGTAAACCTCACTGTTCATTTTCCTATATTCCCACCGTGGGTCAGGAAGTGCATTCTTAACTGAATTTACATACTGGGATCTATTACCATGCTTATTGTGACCTGAAAAGCATTAAATCTGGATGCATTTCAATCCTTTCATTCCACATATGAAATAAAACTTTACAAGGTATGTAAGCTGTTGTTTTTTCACCTTGAGAACTTTTGGGTGCCAACTTAGTAAATAGGAATAGGAATGATGTCTGGGCTTTAAAAAAATGGATATAAGACACTTAAGGTTAGAACCCAAATCTATGTGAATCTCAATCAATTTATAAAACTGCAATTAAGAGTGAAAAGCATAAAGGAACAAAGTTTTAGATGTAGAAATTCTCTTCTTTAGACTCAGTTAAGAAATCCACCTTCATTTTTGCCATGAAGAACTTAAAGCCACAGATTTTGAGACAACATTGATTATTTTTTAAGATTATTTTTATTTATTCATTTATTTGAGAGAGAGCAAGAACACATGGAGGGGGGAGGAGCAGTGGGAAAAGAACAAGCAGACCCCACGCTGAGCAGAGAGCCCTATGCAGACTCGGTCCCACGACCCTGAGATCATGACCTGAGCCAAAAGATGCTCAACCAACTGAGTCATCCAGGCACCCCAAGGCATCACTGATTATTATTTATATAACCAAGACATATATATGCTAATGTAATGATGCATGAGAATTAGCAAAAGCCCATAGTTCAAATCTAAAGGGAAAATGGTTATAGCAAAGCAATTTGTTGTATATGATTTTAATTTAGTTCACTACACACCCAATACCGTGATCTTGATATTGGACCTAATGTTCCACCAGAAAGTGATGAGATACATTGTTTTTCTATTATGTTTATTGAGGGACATCTGTATGCCAGAATATAACCAAATTATCTTTAATCCTCAACAACTTTGAAAAATAAACATTGTTAATCTTATTTTACAGAAGAAGAAACTTCAGTGAAATGCTGTTCATTTTAGAATTACACAGTCAAAAACAGGTCTTGTACTCAGGTCTGCCTACAAAGCTCATAATATTTTTTTCTTTATGTAAGAGAAGTCTTATCCTGAAGTATAAGTAAGGTCTCTTGGGCAGAGTTGGTGGATTCATACACAGCTTCAGAGTAAACCTCTTAAAATTATATAAAAAATAATATGTATGCGTGTGTAAGTTCTTTCTTGAGAGTTCGTGATAGTTTTAACCAGAACCCCAAATACTATAAGCATCATTGCTTTTCACCCTGATCTATCCCTGTTTGCAGAACAGGTAGGTCACTTCATCATGCGAACATTGAAAAGAAATTTCAGAATCACACCATACAGCGAGCTGTAGCTTCCGCTGGGATTCAAGAAGCAGTATTAAAAAAGAGTAAAATGCACACCATGTAAAAGGAGAGGAGTGGATTAGTTCTTGTGGTGAAGAAGGAGTCCAGAGAGAGCAGAAGGTGAGAGGTACACACAGGCAAAGATTTGAAATCCTTACAGTAACCAAGACAGTGAGGGAATCAGGAAAGACAAACTTCAGAAGCAAAACCAGGCAGAAGCATGGTGTTGTGAAAGGCACAAAAGCAAAGCACACATTGAAAAAAAAGGATTGCTGGAGACGAAAGAGTTGTATTTGTAAGAATTTCCAGAAAGATTAGCAAAAACCTAAGAGGAAATACTATGGCATTGTGGAATACTTACAATTTTATGAGTTTCAAAAAGATATGAATGGATACGGACCTGAGGTACTTATCTGGCACTTTCTGGTTAATATGGGAAGGGCAAAAAGGATGAGAAAGCAAAGCTAAACTGATATTTCTACAGCTTGTGTATATTCAACAATCATGTGTGTACCTCTTTGTTAATTTAATTCACTGACCTAAGGAACTAGAGTTAACAGAAGTATTAGGGAAATAGCTATCAATAAGCTATCATTAAAATAATGATTTCTAATTGACAAAGCACTCCTTAAATTATCACATCATCATTCTCATCATTGATGTAAAATATGACATCATTGGATTCTCAGCAAACCCTAAATGTCAGCTCCCACTCAGCCTAGTAAATATCACTGTCTTCCAAATCCCGTGTCCCACTAATAAATCTACTTCCCCTCAAGGGTAGATGTTCTCTACCAGTTTTCAGTTCAATCCTCATTTGAGGTAGAAAATTTTTTTCATTGTTTCAGCTTCTTTACCCACTGACCTTACCATTAAATCAACAATAAAATGCCCTAGAGCAACATCTGGGGCTTCTACAATATTCCCTCAAGGCATTCATCCTAAAGTGCATCTCTGGGATAAGAGGGCCCTGCGCTCCAGTTCGCTGCAAATGCACTGGTTTCATATAACCCAATAGTCTTCTGCATCCATCTCTAGCAAAGAAGGATTTATTGCAACAGTATATCTAGGACCTGAATAACGCTTCTTTACTCTTGTGAGCCCCCATTTCAGTTATGGGAACCCTGCCTCTACCCTAGACCATGGTTTGGAATCTTCCTTCATTGTTTGTGGCTTTCTCTGCTGCTAATTGCTTAGCTGGCTGGCCTCTTTGTTATGCTTCTATTGGAAACTGCTTCTCCAACACTGTGACTGATAAACCAAATCCAGTAACCGTGTTCACCTTGGGGCATCACACTTCTGTCCTTTGGTCTGGACTCCTCAGTGGGCTTTAGGATATGGATCAGTTTTTTCAATACTTTGGCTACTCTGGAGCTCAGGATCAAAAGGAAGATGGGAAGGTGAATCAGGGTGGTGGTGCTGAAGTAAAAATAGTTAAGTGGGAAAAATAAAGATTTAGAAATATATTTTGCTAAGTATAGCTTACTGATACAATTGGTGCTATTAATTTGTTTATTAAATCTTTTCTTTCTATAAATCAGGATAGGAGACCAGGTCACTGTCAATGTCTAAGTCAGTACAAACCCGGACTATTGAACAAGTCATTGTTTTTATTTACATAATATTTTATGGACAAACAGCTTGTTCATGAAATATTTAAAAGTAATAAAAAGTTATGATTTTAAAATAGAAAAAAAACTTTGGGAGGCGCCTGGGTGGCTCAGTGGGTTAAGCCGCTGCCTTCGGCTCAGGTCATGATCTCAGGGTCCTGGGATCAAGTCCCGCATCGGGCTCTCTGCTCAGCAGGGAGCCTGCTTCCCTATCTCTCTCTCTCTCTCTGGCTGCCTCTCCGTCTACTTGTGATTTCTCTCTGTCAAATTAAAAAAAAAACAAAAAACAAAAAACAAAAAACTTTGGCCCAGCCTAGTAGGTATTCCCTTGACTGTCTTCTCCTTCCTCCATTTCTCTGTTTGCGCCAATCCCCGGAGGTCAGCCATCTACGGGTTAAATTAAGAAAATGGGTCAGAGCTGCTATTTCCTGATGGCATCTACTGTGGAAACACAGGAATTTGTAATGCCACTAGTTAAGAATTGATAGAATAGTTAATAGAATAGTTAATAGTCAATAGTTAATTAATAGAATAGTTAATTGATAGAACAGTTAATAGTTAAAGGATATTATAAGCTTGTGATTCAACTATGGCCATAACCAAAAATGAGTCCTTGTCTAGCTAATTAACAAGGTTTAGTCATTTTTAATACTTGACCCAAATTATTACACATACTATTCAACTATTAATATGACTAAAACCTCGAATGGTCTGTAAATTCATCTCTAAAATTGTCACTGATCTAGTAGCTTTATCCATTCTGGACTGAGAAGTTTCTATTCAGTGGTTTTGGTTTGTAAGACTCAGGGGGCTAAAGCTTTGTTAGGGTTTATTGTTTGGTTGTTTTTTCACTTTTCACTTAGAAAGAAAAGCATGAATTTCTTCTGTCAATCACCAAGAATACCAGTGTAAGTATCCAAATTATATTTTTGGAGGCAATTTTTTTTAGTTGTACTTACAATTGAATTTATTTCCATTTACTTTCCTTACCTGAGGTGAAATAAAATTGTTATTCCCATGTGGAATATATCAAGTTTTTAATAATTCCCATGAAAATGAACTTTCTAAGATTATCTTTTTATCAATAGTTAAATTATGTTATGTTTTTAATTGGACTCTAAGTCACAGCCTCTAGCTTCCCAGAACTGTAATGGTGTTGAATTAATTTAAAGAGACTCAGAGGAACCAGTTATGGAAGGCTGTCACCATGATAATTTAGTTTTATGATTAGGTCATGGAAAACATTGTAGAATTCTGAAGAGATTTTTAACCCTTCTGTTTTGAAAGAGCTTTTATTCAGTTTGTCTGTCTCAAAAGATATGCATCTTTGGAGAGATTTCTAGTCCTGTAGAAAATTCAATAAAATAAATGTCACAGTAAAAATAACAGAGACTACCACTTTAAACACACACACAATTTATGATCTACAAATTAAAGTAACCACAAACACGCACACACACACACACACACATGCGCGCGCACACACACACACACCGCATGCAGGTACCCATACAATAAGCTACAGGGTAACTATCAATTGTTACACAGTGGTATTTGAGAACTTTTCTATATGCTTTAATAAGTATGCTTTAATAAGTAACAGACATTTTAGAGTGGATAAAATATTTAAGTATTGTCATTATTTTATGTACTTTAAAAATTACATTTATGATAAATAATTCTGATGTTTTTATATTGAGTTTTTAGGTATTCTTTTTTTCCAGGAACTCTCTCAGAGAACAAAGAAACTAATATTTGTGAGCATGTGACTGCTGAGAAGGCAAAAACTGTGTTGACATTGAAGAAATTCTTTTCAGGTCTCAAACAAAAGCGAGTACATTGGGCCTATCGAAGTACTATGCGGTGGCGCACTCAAATAGAAATGACTTGGTTGAAAAATATTTGCAAAAACACAGAGAAAGGGGACATGGGCTGTCTCTGTATTATTTCTTACAACTGCATGTGAATCTACAATTATCTCAAAATAAAGAGCTTAAAAATTATGTTATAACATCTCTTTTGCCGTCCGCATGTCACTTGATACATCAACTTATACTGAAATATTTCAAATATATGCACTTGACAATGAAAGAGATTCTGCCCTAATTTGGTGATTATGTTGGCATTTTTTAGGGTAATTGACTCAAAGCAACTCAGTATTAATTTTTAATTATAATGGGCCGAGGGGGTTCCACATGAAGATAGAGGGCTATTTTACTACATTTGTTAAATTTATTCATGATGTTAGGGGGTTTTTGTAAACTGTAAGAAAATAAAGGAGAAAAAGACCTTTGAATACATCAGTCACAAGAGCTGGGTAAAGGGGAATGCAGCTCTTTTATTTGATGGGATGAGAAAGCTAATAATGTATGACAGTAAAAAGGCAGAGGCTTTTAACGCTTTTTTTAACCTTACAAAAAAGGTCAACTCTGATCTGGAAATGAGAACAGCCAACACATGGGAAAGAAGGGCAAAAAGCCAAGTGGAAAGCGAGAAGAAGCTGGTGACGAGCACACTCAGCCGGCAGGTCCTAGTCCCTGGCACCGGCACCCCAAGACTGGGGTTCGTCATTTCTTAATTAATGTTGTTTTGTTCCCAGGGAGGGTAAGGGGTGGGGAAGGGGCAGATAAAAGACTGGCAAAGTTATCAAGACCAAAAAAGAGGCCGTGCTTTATCTTGATTTAAACAGAGAGGAGAAAAAAAAAAAAAAATTCTGCAAACAACAGCCAGCTTCATTTTTGATGAAGAAAGTACTAGTTCAGGGGGCGCCTGGGTGGCTCAGTGGGTTAAAGCCTCTGCCTTCTGCCGCCACTTGTGATCTCTGTCAAATAAATAAATAAAATCTTAAAAAAAAAAAAAGTACTAATTCAATGTATCTGCTCCCAACTTAATGGTTAATGTCCGCAATTCATGAGAGTATTTGCCAATATTTATTGAATCCCTACTCTGTTCTCAGCAGAGAGTGGGGATAGAGCCCTCACTTTAAATGTGAAATCTAAGAGGGAAAGAAACTTGGTTGAAATAAACCAGTCAGGAAGTGCAGAGCGGGATTTGAATCCAGACCTGCTGATTTCAAAAACCTTGCCCTTTCCGATGCAGAAACCAGCCCTGATGACTCTTGCTTTTGTTAGGGACCTAGTTAAAACAATATCAAACTTGCTTAAAATGAAAAAGAAGTTTGCTTTTTTTTTTAATTCCAAAACCAATAGTTTGGTTTAAAATAAATCAGAATAATAGTCACATATCCAAGAAGACATCTCAGTGAATTACTGTGTTGTGTTGAAAAAAAAATGTGATAGAGACTGTTATCTTTCATTCAAAATAAGGGTACAATTCCTCCGTTAGCCATTTACTGGCTAGTGTCCCTGAGCAAATTACACAACCCCTCTTAGCTTTGGCTTCATCATATGATAAATAGGAACAATATTTGCTCTCACTTGAAAAGACTGTTAAGAAGATTAAATGAGATATTAATATATGTAAAGTATTTAGCACTTGGTCTGACAAGTAATGTGTTCAGTAAATGTTAGCTATTACTTATTTACATGATTATCAATAAAATAAGTAAGTATAATATTCAACAAGTAGGTATGATCTTTGCCTATTGATGGATTGATATAAGATACCCTCATAGGGAGCTTTACAAATGTTGCTATGAGATGTATTTTTTATTTTTATTTTTTGTTTTTTATAAAAGTTAAAGATTTTATTTATTTTTCTGAGAGAAAGAGAGAGCACATGTGCACAAGCAGGAGGACTGCCAGGCAGAGGGAAAACCAGACTCCCCACGGGGCAGGGAGCCTGATGAAGGGCTCAATCCCAGGACCCTGGGATCATGACCTGAGCTGAAGGCAGACGCTTAACTGAATGAGCGACCCAGGCACCCCAGAGATGTATTTTTTTTAAAGACAATATTTAACTTTGAGTACCTGACCTTGTGCTATTTAAATATTTAGACTACTAGTTGATAGAAAAAAAAATTTCAATAGCTTTTAATGTGCATGACTTTCTGACTATTACCCTATAGTTTGTTCCTAAAAGCTTATTTCTTTTGCCAATAAGATTTCTTACACACTTGAAGCCCTCTACCTCATTAAAGTTGTTCCTTTCTCTCTCCAACCAACTCATATTTGCTTCTCATCTTGTGTTATTCTCTATCACTGAAAATCCCAACAACACCAGACAACAGAAAAATATTGATGACATCTCCTTTTCTTCTCACCGATGTTTAATATTTCCACTTGTACAGCCATGGTCTTAGGTTGGGGCTTTAGGCCTTTGGTTATTTTGTATGTAGACTGCTATATCCACCCAGTCCTTTCTCCCTGGGTATCACAAGGGCTCATTCTAAAAATCAGATTCGATCGTGCCAAGCCTCTGCTTAGGTCCTCCCAATGCACTACTATTTCCAAGTTAAAACCTAAATATGTTCATACCACACCAAAGACCCTTCATGAGTGTAGTCCTGTTATACCTCTGAACCTCATGCTACAGAGTGATTTATAATATTTTACACTGTTTGCAATCTCTTGCTCTGTTTCGTTGGCCAGATTTACCCACCATGACTGGGTAACTACAGCTAAACCTTCAAAATTCAAGCTCACACATCACCCGGTCCAACAAGACTTTCTCAGTTTCCCATATGCGTGTTAGATGCATATCCTAACATCTCTCTATATATTCTTCACATTGCATCTACTCTCATGTATCCCTTGAATTCTATAGATGGCAGAATTTAAAGTGGTACCAGAGGGGCACCTGGGTGGCTCAGTGAGTTAAGCCTCTGCCTTCTGGTCAGGTCATGATCTCAGGGTCCTGGGTTCGCCCCACATTGGGCTCTCTACTCGCGAGGGAGACTGCTTCTCCCTTTCTTTCTGCCTGCCTCTCTGCCTACTTGTGATCTCTGTCTGTCAAATAAAAAAATAAAATCTTAAAAGTAAATAAATAAAACTAATGCTATAAATAAATAAATAAAGTGGTACCAGAATATGCTCCTCTCCTGCTTACAACTCTCCAGGGGTTTCCTTTTCCAAACAGAATAAATGCCACTTCTCACTCTGTCTCTCTCCAGTGGCACTTATGTCTACTAGTCTTATTGCTCATTTCTGTTTTCTTGTTTTCTGTTTTCACATATTTGGCTTTTGTTCTCCTGACAAGAATATAAGCTTTATGTCTTTTGTATTCACTACTGCATAGCAGTGTCCAGAAAAGTGTTAAACATTCACTATTCAATCCCCAAGGATTCAGTTCAATCCCCAAGAAAGAGTTGAATAATTGCTATTGAAATCAGTTGTAATTCCTAACTATGTCGAATCTATTTGCTATTTACTGATTGAATCTATCCGCTATAACTATTTTTTAAGATTTTATTTATTTGTTGGAGAGGCACAAGCCAAGGAGAGGTGCTGACAGAGGAAGAGGGGGAAGCAGACTCCCTGCTAAACAGGGAACCCAGCGTGGGACTTAATCCCGGACTCCAGTATCATGACCTCAGCCAAAGGCAGACACTTTACCAATGGAGCCACCGAGGCATCCTTATCTACCATAATTATTGAAGAGCTGCAAATGATAAAAATATGACCTATATATAGAAATGTAAGCAGTGAGATTAAACAAGCTGCCAAATTAAGATCATTGAATTTTAAGATCAAACGCTAAATGCAGATGTAGATAAATATGGCAAAATGTTAGCTTTTCCCCAAATCTGTTCTTCCATTCACACTGTATGAACGGCTATAGCTAGAAAGGACCTATCTCACTAGTAGCCATGTTTCTTAGGCCTCCTGCAGCAAAGCATGTTATGTGACTTCCTGCCATTGGAAGGGGAGCAGAGGGTTGTACCCGACCTCAGAGGCACAGTGGATAAAAAGTACATTTGTCTTCCATGCTCTCTTTCTCCTGAGTCCAGCAGGAATCGGATGATGATGAGAACCCATGGGATGGCAGAGGCCTAGGAAGACAGAACCCAGCCCTGACTCACCACACAGAGGAGCTCACCTGACAGACCACTGCTGTATGAGAAGTGGTACTAGCTCATTGTATTGGAGCCATTGTCCATTTTGTGTCCATTGTTCCAACACTTTGGTCTGCTTACCCTTAATAACACCACATTCAATATGTTAATTCTCACAGGATTTTCCAATATTTCTTGAAGAATCCTAAATTTTCAATCGACTTGCTTAGCCTTATGCTGTACCTGTTTATTATTAATTTCTTTTATATGTTCATGACAGAGGGTCAATTATAAACTTTTTTTTAAGATTTTATTTATTTATTTGAGAGAGAAAGAGAGTAAGAGCACCAGCAGAGTGGAGGGGCAGAAGGAGAGGGAGAAGCAGGCTCCCCACTGAGCAGGGAGTTGGGTGTAGGACTCGATCCCAGACCCTGGGATCATCACCAGAGCTGAAGGCAGACGCTTAACCAACTGAGCCACCCAGGCGCCCATAAACTTTTTTTTTTTAATCTGAGAGAGAGAAAGAGACAGAGAGACAGATAGAGAGCATGAGCAAGCAGGGGAGGGGTAGAGCAGACTCCCTGCTAAGCAGAGAACTGATCAATGCAGGCTCCATTCCATGACCCTGAGATCATGACCTGAGCCCAAATCAAGAGTAGTTCACTTAACCAACTGAGCTAGGTGCCCCCAATTCATAAACTTCTATGAATATTTTCCTAACCTGAAAGTAGAAGATTCACATGAGGTAAAGAAAAAATATATATATACTGCTATAAAGGAGTATGAGCTGAAATCAAGATGAAAAAAGAATATGCAGTTAGATTTTCTGTGTATGTGTTTGCATGGGAAGTATGTCTCCTCTCTGCCTAATGACTGACCATGTCAAGTATCCCTAGAAAATAACCTAAATTAACTCAAAATTTTGTTCATACTTTTATTTACAAATTATAAGTAATGCCTTTTTAATGCAAGACTATTTTCATGAAAACTTTTATGATTTCACAAGTCATTTTTTTTTCTTACTATTTCATGAGCCTTAGGTTTTACCTGTATTATCAAATTAAGCTTGATATAATCCGACATCTTAATTTATGGGTTTTTTTTTTTTTTTGAGGATAGAGATATAGGAAAAGGAAAGGAATGATTAAACAAATCTGCTGGATTTTTTTTTTAATCTGAAAAAAACCTTATCTGGTGTTCTTAGATAATGTGTATGCATGATTTTAATACCTCTTTGATCTAGTTATATCATAATCTTTGCCATAAGCAATTCAAACCCACAAATATTATCTCTTCCATATAATATTACCTCTCTATTATGAAAATCACTGATGCTCTCTCTAATTTTTGGTCCTTTCTTTGTCTTGGGATGTGGTGAAGGAATAGGAGTTTAGAAAAGTCCCGAGATGAGCTTTACACGGTCTTTCCTGGTATGTAAAGGGCCACAACATAAAGCACCTTCATTTCTGCTCATCTTCCCTATACTAACCTAACATATCCCAACAACTCTCCCATATCCTCTCCATCCCTCCATCAGAAAATTGTCCTAACAAGCATTTCCAAAAAGACACCACATTGCATAGGGATTTTGAAAAACAAAACTGGGGAATAAAAACTGGGTGGCTCAGTGGGTTAAGCTGCTGCCTTCGGCTCAAGTCATGATCTCAGGGTCCTGGGATTGAGTCCCACATCGGGCTCTCTGCTCAGCAGGGAGCCTGCTTCCTCCTCTCTCTCTCTCTCTCTGCCTGCCTCTCTGCCTACTTGTGATCTCTCTCTGTCAAATAAATAAATAAAATCTTAAAAAAAAAAAAACCTGCAATTCATTATTTACCCAATTAAATTCTAGGTGTTTTTTTCTGTTTTTGTTTGTTTGTTGTTTGTTTGTTTGTGGTTGTTTGTTTTATTTTTTTTTTCACTTCCTGTGTCAGGTAGTCTGAGATCAACACGGGCTTGTTTTCTGTTACTGCAAACTGGTATAATTTCAAACACTTCACTAAGTAAAGATTTTGTACAAAGAATGATTTAAAGTCCCATGATGTTTATTATAATTGCTTTTCATGTACAGTCTTATATCTGAATGTCAGTGTTATTCTGGGAAATTACAGACTTTCATATTATAATATATATTGATTATTAACCAATGCTAAGTATTTTAATTGATGCTATTTCAAATTATAATTGCTACCTGAATCTATTCATGGAATCTAGAGTGTTTTTAAATCTAAAATTGATCTTCATTATTCTGCTTCTTAAGTATTCAGGATTGTTGTCAGACATCTGCAATTTTTTATATGCAAATAAGTATTATAAGAACAATTATAGCAGTATCAGAATTACCTTAAGAAAACTTCAAAGGAGGTTTGTTTGCCTTAGGGAATCAAAACTGTATAATTTTATTCTCACACATTCATATGGAGATTTTATATAAGTGTGTATTTTTATATATATTTACATATATATATATATATATAAAACCAAGTGAGTTAGAATAAATTACTTAGTGCCTACTGACATGAGTGATACTTTTACAAATAAACATAGGTAGTGATGCTCAGAAGGTTTGATTTACTTGAAAAAAGGAAAATTTTAGACAAATTCCCACAATTGGCTATCGGAGGAACACACCTCGCTTTGAGCCCACATGGGCTCATGGGCAATGCCCTTTTGAGCTTCTGGTCTCATTTACTAGTCTCCAGAGCTGTAAAATTTGCCAGTCTCCAAACCTCAGTCACTATTATTATCTCATTCCTTCACTCTGCATTCGGGCAGAGTGCATTACTGAAAAAGACCATAAGCATGGAGATTGGGACTTTCTTGGTTAAGTTCATCACGCCTGTTTACTGACCAACTGGCGTTTTTCAAGCAGAATCTTATTGCAGAGAACTCCTATTGTGGGGAACTTTTGTTATGCTTTGTTTTAGACTTTCAGTCTTGTCCTCTGCTCTCCAACCCTTTCCAGCCCGATTCTCAAAAAAATCGGAGGCTGCTTGGGATGAGCGTCCTGAACACTCACAGAACATTCCTTCCCTCCCGCTGTCTTGTGCCTCTTCATATAGGTTCAGAGACAGGAGATCACACCTTTTCATTTATTCAGGAAGTCAGGCTTGTATTTATTTCCCACTGAACTATGAACCGAGCACTTAGCAGGGTTAAAGATGAATAAAACCTGGTCCCCCAAACCTCAGAATTGTATACTTTATTGAAAGAAGCCTGCAAGTTAAGTAATCAGGATACAATGAAACATGTCTGAAAAGTAAGTGTAACAGCTTAATAAACTAGGAAGTACACTAGGACACTAAAATTAATTTTGTCAGGGCTATGAAGAAAACCATGCAGGAAGAATTTTTTTTTTTTTTAATGACCTGACATTTGATTGTGAAAGTTTAGAATTTTGGCATGTGACAAAAATAGAGGTAGTGAGGAAGGGTGGATTTAAGGAAGTAGGAAGATGCAAAGAACCAGCATTCCTGGGGGATGCAACTAGCTGGATGGGGTTGGACCAGATGGAAAAAGTGGTAGGAAATTGGGCTAAAAAGGGAAATTTAAGCTCTAGAGGGATGAAAATTGTACGCCATCCTAAGGAGTCTGCTCTTTTTTTAATTTATTTTTTTTAATTTATTTTCAGCATAACAGTATTCATTATTTTTGCACCACACCCAGTGCTCCATGCAATCTGTGCCCTCTCTAATACCCACCACCTGGTTCCCCCAACCTCCCACCCGGGGGGTGGGAGGAAGGAGTCTGCTCTTGATTCCAGCAATAGGATGTCACTGAATGTACTCTCAAGTTTCAGAAAGGCATAGAGTGTCACTACAGAAAATGGACTAGAGGGAAAAAGCTAGACACACACCATTTAGAAGAATGCTCATATCACTTATTCAACAAAGATGCATTGGGTACATAATTTTCAAGAAGTAGGCATAAAGCTGGGCTCTGGGAACAAAGAAGTAAAAACATGGTCCTTGCCTCAAGGAACTCACTAGCTTGTGGAGGTCAAAAGGGAGGAGGGAGTTTAATAAACAAGACAATTAAAATATCATGTGGCATGTGTTTTGATAAATGTTGATGGAAATAAGAAATGTAAGAGCAAAGGTAAAACAGATTTGGAGAAAGAATGTATATTCAGTTTGAGGCTTACTGAACTTTAATTGCCTATGGCATAGCTACATAGACCCAGCTAATAGTATTTGGAATAAAAATCTGAAGGTTGGATGAGATATCTGGCCTAGAGATGCAGATGCGACTGCCATCAATATGTAAGTGATGGCTGAAGACTTGGATGGGGGTGAGATCACCTTAAGTAGCGGATAGAATTACACGTGAACAAAGAGTGGGATCTCCAGAATGTTTTGAGAGTGTAAACTATATTGTAGTATTTGTTCAAAATATTCCCTGCCCTTTCCTACTGATTACGTTTCTACCAAAGGTATCCCTTCCAGGTCTGCCCCTGAAGGGTAAATTATAGTTCCTGACTCATTGATGTAAAAGTTGGCCTTGGGATTTTCTTTGGCCAACGGAATGTGAGTGAAAAGAACATTAACCCATTCTGTGCAAAACTTTAAGACTTATTAACGTGGTTCTGTCCTTTTCTTTTTGCTGTGCCTCAACAGCCAGATTGAGTTCCAGAGTGAAGAACCCAAACTGTCCCAGGACAGACATGTAACTGAAGCTGAGAGTAAAGTGAGATTTGGGAGGTTGTTAAAATAAAGCTATTTTATTGGAGCTAAATAATATGGGATAAGTAGAAACAAAAGAAGTATAATGGTTCAAATAGCAGGGATGATTTAGCAAGAAGACTGAGATTATCCAGGATGCAGAACAGATTAGAGCTCTGCAATATTTGATGTGTGGAGTTGGAATGCATCCAAAGTGACAGGTGTTTAGCTTGAGTGGTTGGGGGAAGGTGACCTTATTACATGAGATACAATAGCAAGTCCTACTACTCCTTTTATATCAGAACCGATGCTCAAGTTCACTTTGGAACTGGAGAAAGAACAGAGTTGAGATGTTGAAATTTGGACATATATTTTTAAGATGCTTCTGGTATGTTCTGGTGGAGATGCCTGCAAGACAATAGAACACAGGGACCTTGGGCTAGGAGTCTGGACAAGGCGAGGCACCCCAGAGAGACTGGGTCCAATAAGAGCATGGCTAAGGATAGAAATCTGGAGGAAACTACATTTTAAGAGAAAAAAATAAAATAAAGCAAGGGAGTAAAATAAACTGAGTGAGAGGGGTTTCTGGGTGGCTCAGTCGGTTAAGTGTCTGCCTTCAGCTCAGGTCATGATCCTAGGGTCTAGGGATTGAGTCCCACATGGGGCTCCCTGCTCAGTGGGGACTCTGCTTCTCCCTCTCCCTCTGCCCCTGCCTCTCTGCTGGTGCTCTTTCTCTCACTTTCTCTCTCTCCCAAATAAATAAATAAAATCTTAAAAAAAAAAAAATAGGAGTAGTGAGTGAGAGAAATAAAACATGAAAAAGTGATGTTTTGTGCATGAAAGATAAAATATGTTTTAAAATTGCAGTCAAGTAATAAACAAGAGGAAAATTTGAGATTATTGGTGTTTACATGAAGATGCATGTTAGAGTAGCAGATTCCAAGGGAAAAGTTTCAAGATCTGTACCTGAGTAATAATCTCATATCATCCAGTTAATCTTAGGAAGTTTCTTAAATTGCCCTTATGACTTCAGTAATTGGGTTCTGGAAACAAAAGCAAAAAATTTAAATTCTTTATTTTCTCTTTGAATTTTAGCTGCAGCACCTTTTCCTCTGGATTAGAAGAGGACAAAGCCTGGTTTGAAGGAGGTTTAGAGTATAGAGATGAAGAGATTTTTTCTCTTTTCCTGAACTGGAATAGTCAGATTTCAAAACAGTAAATTCACACTTTGCAGGCCCTGCATGGCGATGCAATGATTTCTAAGATTTCAGTCGTGTGGTGGGCACGGAACCCTGATAGTAATGAGAAGGGAATTGAGAGTAATGAAGTGGAGAAAGCAAGAGCTGAAAAGTGAGGCAATGTTGTCAGGGGAGTCAAGGTTGAAGGGAGGTCATCTTCAGACCAGGGAGGGTGGGTGTGGTGAGCACGTTTGCAGCTGAAGAAAGGAAACCAAAGAAAACAAGGAGATGGAAGACCCAGGAGAGAAAAGTGACGATTGATGGTGAAAGTTCCCAGTTGAGGTAGGAGGGACGGCACGAAAACTAAAATGAAAGGAAATACATGCCACCAAGAAGAGAAGACTAGAGCCTCGTCTTCCAGATTCTAGACAGAGGGAAGGAGGGAAATATAAATCGATCAGCATGCCAATACATTGGATAGTGGCCCAAAGAGAAGATAGGGGAGAGTCATTTGTAAACTCTATAGAACTGAGCCAATCAATTACTAGTTTGATCAGTTTAATTTTAGTTTTGGTGAGTGATCAGGAATGCAGACTGGAGCTTGGGGACCAGATCAGAGAAGGAACATCTTTTTGAGAATTATCTGTCGGGAAGTGATAGATAAATGAATGAGAATTGAAAGAAATCTCCCAGACACTCATGTAGAGAGGAACCTGGGAACCTAGGGCAATCAGCTTATTCACTCTACAGAAAGTGTTCTAGAACAGTGGTGCCCTGAAGGAGTCAGTGGTCATGAAAAGTGGGCAAAATGGGGTGAGGTAGAGTCACAAAGGGGAAGTGTCATCAAAATGGGAGAAACCAGTTGTTACAAGCTACAGAGGGGTCAAGGACAGTGACTCTGACCCAGCCCCTGGGACAACTCCCAGCTGGGGCAGATAGACCCCCATGATAAAAGTTTATGAATAAACGAGTGTGGGCTATGAACAGACTATGAAATTTAGTGAACAAAAAGGTATTTGGGAATCTGGGCTTCAATCAAAGAACCCTGATGACTGCCCCTGTTTAAAGCATGATCAGGCAATGGAAAAAAAAGAGATTTCTTGATCTCCCTATGAACTTGGGTTCTGAGGAGAGAGGGCAGATGAGAATTACAGCTAGAAAAAACAAGGAGCAAAGTTTTATCATAAGAGCAGGATTATAAAAGGCGGTTCAGAGAAAGACTCAGAAGATAGGAGAACGTGCAGACCCAAAAAGGAAAGGCAACAATTAAGGGAGGGAAGGTCTGAAATGGGACAGTTGTTGTTCCTGTGACAAGAGATTCCTGATCCTATAAGGTGCCTTCCACAAAGCACTTGACTGAGGATATGGCTCCCCAGCTACCAGTTCTCCTTCATCAGCATAGTGGGAGGCATGCTGATGACCTAGTAAATGCTGCTCTCATTGTGGTGTCTGGATTTCTGCTACCCGAAAGGTCTTCATTTCCACTCTTCACCAGGTCGGTCTCTAACTTTCTATGAAGATCCCTCTACCTCTGTTACCTCCACAGTCCTCCCGAGTTGAAGCTTCAACTCCTCCAAAACCATTTGCCCTTTATCAAGACTTTCTTCAAGTCTTGCAGTCTCTCCCACACCTACTTTTACTCCCTTCCTTATAAAATAACATTTGTTGAGCATCTACCACATGCTAGGCCTAAGCGAAATTCTTTCCATAAATGTTCTCATTTTAAACATTTGAAGTAATGTCCTCAAAATGAGATCCCGGTGACCACGGAGGTGAAGAAGGCAATCAGGACTCCCAGAGTTGTACTGGTGGTGTTACATACTCTTTCTTTGCATGAATGAGTTCTTGTGGTCAGTCAACACCACTGCCTATACCAACAATTTCATTTATTTTCCTTTTATACATTTGCACACAGCCAGCCAATCTCTATATTCGAAGGCAACCTAGTTACCCATTTTCATCGTGCCTACTTCCAGGCTGCTAAGTGCTGTTGGAGAAAATGGACTAGCTATGCTGATTGCTTTCATTACATTGTCATGATGTCCAACCTTAGCTGGGCCTTCACAAATACTGGCAATCCTTCTGCTCCTCTCTCGACAGCTATTTCCCATTTCCCACAGCATCTGTTCCAAATCTGTGTAGTTTTCTTCAAGTCTACATTAATTAAAAACAATCTTAACATGGCTTAACAGCCTCTCCAAAATCTGGCTCCTTCCCACCTCCCTGGTCTCCCCAAGGGCTATGTTCCTTCTTGCTTTTCTAGACTCTAGCCACACTGATGCTTTTAATCCCCTTGTCTTGTCTTTTCTGGATATTCTGTTCACTGTATTTAGGAAGATTTTGTCTGGCTTCTTTGTTTAACTAAGTGCTCATCCTTCAATGTTACCTCATCTGGTGAGCCTTTCCTGACCTCCTAGATTAGCTTAAATCCTACCAAAATATTTTTGATATTCTGTATATGTTTAATGATTTCTCTGAAGCCAGCCCTCTCCTCAGGCAGCTAAGTATGTGCCAATAGTGGTGATATTGTCTCATTTAACTAATCTATAACCAGCACATAGTACAATGTCTGGCCCTTGAGAAGTGCTTAATACCTATTACATAAGGTATTAAGAATTAATTAAGAATTTGTCATTAATAATCATATGTACTTATGTTTATCCAAAGACCTACACAGACCTGGAATACCTTGGTTTTACATAGAGTCTGAAAAGGTATAAAAAGCATGTAAGACTGAAGTTTTTGTGTTGACAGTAATTTGGGGCAGAAGAGTTTCTCAGACTAGATATAAGACCTGAGGTGGTAGAGAGCAGATGGGTGTCTTGCAAATATTGCTTTCTTTGTCTTGACCCTGAAGGTACCAAGATGTTTTGTAGGATGTCTGTAAGATGGTGTCCTTTGTTCTGAGACAGACCAAAAAAATAGGAAATCGAAATATCAAAAAGCTGCCCCAGCCCTAGGGGTGAGGAAATTCGTCATTCGGATATGTTTTCTAAGAATGAACTGGACAACTAAGCAATTGAGGACTATGGAGACTGAGATGTTGTTATTCGTAAGGCATTCTCTAAGCTTACTTCCGTTGTCACCCTTTCCTATTTGACGTCCCTATCCTCTACTTGAGGATTGAGGTTTATCCTTGAGCTGCGAGCCCAGCTCAGGGACACATTGTGCTGGGAGCCAAAAGTTGCCGACCTTGGAAAGAGGAAGGTGAGCAAAATGAACAAAGGTAGCCAGGTGACTCGGCAGCTATCATAGGTACCGCAGATCACCTTTAGGTTCGGGCCAAACTCCAAGTGCCTGGCTCCTTCATTACTCTTGTATTCATTCTAAAGAGAGCAAACAAGAAAGAGGTATAACTTTGAAAGTACTGAGGGGAAATGACAGAGATAGTGAACCATGTCATTTAAGGAGTTTCATTCCCTAACAAGGTAGGAAACGACGTGGGGAGGTTGGCGGGTAGGAAAAGAATAAATGAAACAAGATGGGATCGGGAGGGAGACAAACCATAAGAGACTCTTTTTTTCTTCTTAATTTTTTTAATAAACATATATTTTTATCCCCAGGGGTAGAGGTCTGTGAATTGCCAGGTTTACACACTTCACAGCACTCACCATAGCACATACCCTCCCCAATGTCCATTACCCCACCATAAGAGACTCTTAATATCACAAAACAAACTGAGGGTTGCTGGGGAGAGGGGTGTCAGGAGAGGGTGGTCGGGTTATGGATATTGGGGAGGGTATGTGCTATGGTGAGTGCTGTGCAGTATGTAAACTGGCGAATCACAGACCTGTACCCCTAGAGCTAATAATATATTATATGTTTATAAAAGAATTAAAAAATAAAAAAATAATAATTTTTTAAAAAGAAAGTAAAGAAAATGTGTGGCTCAGTTGGTTAAGCATCTGTCTTTGGCTCAGTCTATGATCTCAGGGTCCTGGGATCAAGTCTCACATCTGGGTCCCTGCTCAACAGGGAGTCTGCTTCTCCCTCCCTCTGCTTGTCCTCTCTCTCTCTTTGTGTCTCTCAAAAATAAATAAATAAATAATCTGAAAGAAAGAAAGAGGAAAGGAATAAAGAGAGAAAGAGAGAGAGATAAAATGTAACAATTTAGGCCACATTTCTCCTTTCTCCAGGCCTTCCAGTGTCACTTGTCCTTGCTCTCAGTCCCAGTAGAAAAGTCCCAGTAGCCCCAAGGACTAGCCACCAACATGCCTGGGATCATGGTTCAGTGTCATTTCTTGAAACATGCAGGGTTAGAATTCAAACAAAGCAGCAAGTATCCTCAAATCTTCCTTGTTCACAGGAACAGGTATATTGATCTAGTGACAACTGATATCACATGTTCTTCTGGAGAAGGACAAATCACCGGGCACAGAACAGAACCCTGGCTGACAATATTCAAAGGAAGATTTAGAGTCCTTTGGCCTGGTGCTCTAAGGATAGATTATTCAGGACTATTTTGGTTTCAATAGACAGAAGCCAAAACATTAAATTGACTTAAGCTGACAACAAATGTGTAGGCTCTTTATTGTTTCGTGGAACTGTAAAATCTAGAGGAAGACTGCTGAGTGCCTAAGAATTGACCATTGGCATGGGCAGACGTAGAGGCTCAGATAATATCACCAGGATCTGGTCCATTTCAATGTGTCTGCTCAGCATTCCACAGAGAGGACACCAATACCTCTAGCATCACTTCTTGTTGTTAGCAATCCTGGTGGAAAGAGCTAAAGCTGTTTTCAAGTCTTATAAAAGCACTGGGTTTAACTCCCAAGGGTGTAGATTCTATCTCCTGTTGAACCTGGCCAAGGCCATGAAATGTGCTGAGTGGCAGAGCCCTTCATCACTCCCCCTACCCCCAGCTTACAGTGGGTCTGCCTTGTCTATGTAGAGTAGATGGATAATAGGAGGGGAGACAATATCCCAGGGAAAAATGGTTTACTTTTAGAAAAGAAGAGGGGATTCTATACGGGCAAAAACAAAATATGACCATAAGAAAGGCATTCTAAAGTAAGGGATCTGTGATTCTTCCTGAGTCAGGGATGAAAAGAGGCTCTGATATTTCTCTGTATTGGTTGGGATGTTTTTGTTGTTGTCGCCATTAGTTTAAGATCTAGAAGTCCATCCTAAACAAGCTCAAACAGGAAACTCATGGGTTTATACAACCCAATCATTAAAGAGTTGGGGCTGGCCGCTAGGTTTGGATCCAGGGATAAAGAAGAATTATCAGGACTTTCTACCCTTCACCCCTTTTATTTTCTCTTTCTCATTGGTTTTATTTTCTTCTACACTGAACTTTCTTCACCTAGTGATCAACGTGGCTCCCCAGACCCATATCCTCACAGCTTCACCAAAAAGAAAAAAGAACATTTTATTGCCATTTCTAGCTTGAAAAATTTGTGTGGGGGGGGGACAACTTGTCCAGCTAGAATCACTTGTTTCTCTCTTGACTGATGTGGAAAGCAGTCTGCTACTGGAACCGCAGCAGTTTGCTACTTAAAGATGAGTCAGTAACCTAAGTTCTCAAACATCTTATGCCACAAACCCACCACCAGTCTAAAAACCCCTATAAAAATAGTTCATTTATGTCCATGAAAGGGAACATATAGAAATGCAAAGGAGAGCCAGGATACTTAAATAGAGTTATTAAATGTTCTGAAAATAATTAATGATAGAGTAACATATGTGCTTCATTATTAACACATCACATAATGAGATGTGGTAGCAGGCCTCTTTACTGCCTCATAGAATTGTGAGACATGAAAGAACACAATTGATAATCTGTCACATGGGTAAAGCGATATGGAAATACCTGTTACTTACCTTGGTGACATCACAGGTACTGATCCTATTTCTGTGGTTTGTCATCTACATTCAGATTTCAACAAAATTGAAACTTCAGTCTGAGGTTAGTGAAAATAAAGCTCTAATTTTTCCCACCGCAGTCACCCATCCCTATGAAGCCTGTAAGGGTCACTTTAGGGACCATGGCCTCCAGGAGCTGCTGCACTAGCGGGTCAGTGAGGTAAGAGTTTGAGATTAAATTAAAAATGGATTTCAGGAGCTCCTGGATCAAGACTGTCTATCTTCACTGGATAATGTTACACCAGGACCAAGGCTGAGATTTATTTTGATAAGAAATGTTATTTACTAAATATTATTGTAACTGCAACTTTGGAAATTTTATTGGGTTGTGGTGCTCTCACTGACCCATTTCCTATAGGTCTCACATGATGAGTGAAATAATTTATGCTGTCACCCTATAGAGAAGAATCTATTCCTGAGCCCTAAACCTTAATTTGAGTTGAAAAGTCCAAAGTGGGTGGCAAGGCTAATGTTTAGCACTAACCCTTAATACCAGAGCTTTATGTGTCAAAAGGAACAGTTCTCTGGTGGAAGGGGAGGCATTCTCCTCCTTTCAATGGGCAAACAGGAATGTGGAAACACAGACCCGACACCCACGAACACAACTTTAGGTTGAGTTCTAGAACTGGACAGACCTTGCTGAGAGCTGACTACTATAAGAATCAGAAATCTCTACTTCAAGAACTTAATGATTTTTTTTTATTTTCCTTTTTTTTTTTCTTTCACAATATTTTAAAATTATTTTAAGACACAGGCCTTCTTTAGCGGTGTGAAAAAGAACCAAGGAAACAATCTACAATTGGGACACATTTTTCAAGAACAGTGAAGACTGTGCCACTGAAAACTGGCATTGGCGGCCATAGGAAGTTATGTGGCCTGAAAGGTCCAAGAAATAGATTAAGGCTTCTTGATCAGCCACTCCTCGCTAATTGGCAATCTCTTCTGTGTTAAACCTTGGCGGTTTTGAGTGGGTTTCAATAAGAAAACATTTAGCAAAGCATTAGTCAGATTACTGTGAACTCTGCTGGGGACAGAGCCAAAAAAAACCAAATCCAACAAAAACTGAGTAACTATTATGAGTCAGACTTTGCAGAAGGCATCTTAGGCATATTATCTTTTTCAGTCCTTCCCCAAACCTTGTGAAATAGCTACCATCATTTCCATTTTACAGGTGAGAAAATTGCAACTCAGAGAAGGTTAGTAATCCATTGAAGATCACACAGCTGGAAAGCAGAACAAGTACATCCAGGGTGCTGGGAAGCCTGACAACAAATTTAATACTTGTCCTTTCTACTATTGATCTTTGCCAAAAAAGCACGCTATTCACCCAATTATTTCAAGTACCCATTGGCCAGTTTCCTTGGGCCCCAGGCAATTTGCCAATAGGAAAAAAAAAAAAAGTGATCAGTGTTAGAAACCTGGAAATGGACCTTATGTGACCTTAAGGCACATGTGCTTTTTTTGCTTTTCACAAAGGGAGTCAAAATTCTCTCAAAAAAAAGAACAAAAGCTGCAATTCTTATAGGTTTTTACTTGAGCTGTATTCAATTTTTTTTTTTAAGTGAGGATCCTAATCATTGGATTATGGTGAGATCAGAAAAGAGTTATCTAGTATATCTCTAAAGTCACACAGAGAAGCATAATAGGAAACATATGTAAAATATCAATTTTCACAAAACAAATATTTATCGGGGTGGAATGTAGGGGGAATGAAGAATTTAAGCTTTATGTTTATTGAGCTTCAAACTGATAGAACTATTACACAGAAATGAATATAACGATATATCATGATTAGTTATGACATATTGGCACCACTCTCAAATTAATCCAGACATTTAGATCTTCAAAGCGGGTTACAATTTTTTTGGACCATGGTAGCAATTAATAAATCAATCTTATCACACAGAGTGATTGATTAGCACTTTTTGCAAAATGTATAGCAAATGGCCATGCTAATCAAAGGATGTAAAACTATTCATAGATTTTTTTTTTTAATTTGAATTTTTTTTCCAATTATAAACAGATCTTTTTTCCCCCCTCTGGCAATATATATGTGCATTTAATATTCCATGGATAGCAAAATGTTTAAGACTGACAAATATCTACAGTCTGTAACCTCTATGGGAAAAGGCTTTGATTACAGTAAAATTACACAAAAATGTGTCATTAAAAGGCATTGGACAGACATAAAATCTAACCTTTTGAGCTGAAGAATACTTAATATTCTCTTCATGATCATGCAAGGGGAAATTCTTTGCTATGGAATAGCTATTTTCCTGTTAAGCAGGCTATTTCATCAATGATTTATTCCTGAGATGTAATAGGTCGTTTAAAATGGTGGTTTAAAAGTTGGGCCTTTTTGTTTAATTTTCTCACAGGCGGTTGGTAATTATCATGGTCCTGCAGTTTCTCTGGAATGCCGTGGAGGGTCAAATGCCAATGGAACCCTGCTTTATAGGGTAATTAAGACAGTCGACATGGTTATTAAATACATCATGCTAAACTAAACTGGAATGCTGTGAAATAAAATCCAAAATCATAAATAAAACTTAGGTATTCCAGCAAAGGGGTATGTGTGAAAAGGAGGAGCTTTATACTCTCAGGATTGCAATAAATAGCTCTCGCCCACTCAGACTTACTAAAATCTGGCTACTGAAAGCCTCTGGATTTGCCTTTGAGACAGTGAAACTGAGATCAATACTACAGCTCTGTATATACTTGAAGTTCTAAGTCCCACCATTTCACATTACGTAAAACAACATCAGAATACTTTTGATGAATCCTTTTCCTGCCTTCCTTATTGCCAAGACCAAACACTGAAAAACCTGTGATAAATTAAGTGATCCAAGGTAAGTATGCTATGACTAGCAAATGAATTATACACACACACACACACACACACACATATATATATATATATATATATATATTTTTTTTTAACATTTTCAAGACTCTTTCCCTGTGTAAGTTCCTTCCAATGACTGCTCATCACTGTGGATTCATGCTGCCTTTGAGAATTCATCTGTAACCCGCAAAAGACCACGGCAATAGGAGGACTACTTCAAAGAAGCCAGTAACAGGCTCTATCTGAAGGCTTGTTGATGTTGATAATTCTAAACGGTGGTGATAGGTAAATATTGTCATCAGTAGAGATATGTCTTCCAAATATGTGTCTGTCTTGCGGTCATAAGCTTTCAAACCCAAAAGCCGAAGGCTTCGGTAATTTAATTTCTTTCCAGAAAATGTGATGAGTAAACAAAAAATGCTGGCAAAAGGGCCGGACAGAATGAGAAGAGAGGAAAATGCAATCTTTCCAACCTATAATATGTTGCCTACGAGAGATTTTCAATTATTCCTCCCTTGCGTATTGCCTGGAAGTCTTTTTTTCTATATGCATGTTTACAGGCAAATTCATTGGTTTACTAGGCAAAGGAAAAGAAACGCTCTTAAATAGGGAAATAAATATTTCCAATTCTAGCTGTAAAACTAGAAGCCAAAATGTGTAGCTGACAGGCACAGAGCCAGCTGACTTCAGATCACTAGCCTTTCCTTAAAACCAGTCTTCCTATTTCCACATGGAACACATTTTAAGTTAACAATGTGTAGTTTGGCAAAGGAATTGTTTTTCTTTGGCATGAAACGGTTGTCTCGCTTTTTAAAAAATGTATTTTCTGCCTGCTCCTACATACAACGTACGTCAACATTCTTTCAGAACTTTCAAAACTGTTGTTACCTCAGAAAAGTTTTAGGTAATTACCTTTTTTAAATCTTTGCCCAAGGAGGAAAATACACATTTAACATATTCATATGCTCGCGTCCATGCTTCGTAGAATTCTGACCACTGCCTAAATATGCCTTGAAATGCATACTGAATGGTGATTTAACTCTATCGCCTACTTCGGAAAAAACAGGCCTTCTCGGAGAAGTCTTTTAAATTTCGTTTGATGAGTATTTTTACAGGATTTATCGACAATGTACAATCTGAAAATAAATCTGGCCGCTTCCTTCTCTCCTCCCTGTCAGAGTCTTAAAAATTGAGTCCTTCTAGCCACAGTGTATTTTTGGCACTAAAAACAGTAGAGTGGAATGCTACCCATTCAAACCTTCGCAGTCTCTTTCCCCATTTCTGGCTACTGCCACAGAAAAGTCAGAAAAGCAGAAATGTAAATTCTCAGACCTCGGTTCCACATGAAGTAGGACAGGCCGCTGCACCAGCTACTGTTGAGACCAGATAGGGCCACTGCTGCCTACACATAAAGAAGCCCATTAAGGAGAAGTTGTTTATTTCTGCTTCTGCAGAAATCATAAACACCAACCCTGAGCCTGACGGCGCAAGCCATGCCGCAGTAAATTCTAGTACTTTGCCGGCCATTCTAAGCTGCCCAGTAAAAGTTACTGTAGCTAAATCCCATATACATTTCATGAAATAATCCTCCTCAGAAGATGGTATCATATTCATGCACAGCAGGGTGTGCAAATGCCTATAAATTACACGTCGCATCGGAGATATCTATTTTAAAAAATCTGTGCAAATTTAACCATGACCCTTTGCCAGACAATAGGCCTTCATATGCTTTGCAGCTTAGCAGACACCCAGGAATTTTGTTTGGAAGCGATAGCTACTGTCTATGTAATATTTAGGACCTATTCATGAAGCATCTGGCAGAAAATAAAAGGGTTTTCTCCACTAACATATGCTAAAGGAGGATGTGGTCCTGCGCCGACTCCTCCTCTTCTGATTTTTTGCAAATAGCACAACATAAGAGACGGTTGTTTCTGGCTGCCCTGCTGCCTGTCATGGCTGTCAGGCGAAATCCCATGAATTATTGCTCTTCCAGATGTAAGAGATTTTCAGGCTGCCTTAAACTGCCTGTGGTTTGTGGTGCTGGAGAGGAGAGAAACGAGATTAAACTTCATCTCATCAGTGCAATCTGAAAAGATCACACAGAGGACTAATAATCAGGGCTTTTTCATTCCAGAGCCAGACTTGAGAGCTGTGTGTTTTTGTTTCAAGGTGATGTCACATTAAGCTTGTTGGAAGACAGTGATTAAGGTCAAACAATATTTGAGGAAGATCAAAAATAAAAAAAAAAGTGTTCAACCCACTTCTGATGCTTCCTTATTGCATTTGCTTAAAGGGGAAAGGCTGATCATTCTCACTGATGGCAGAGAACAAACGGGAAGAGTACTTAGTCCTGTAATTCAAAGTTGTTAGCATTTCTTAACACAAGGTTAATGTGGGGAAAATTAGGAATATTCTCATAAAATTATAGCTCTACCGTTCGTTGTAATTTAGAGGAAGCATACATCACCATCAAGAAAAAAAATCAAGTGTCTCTTTTTGTTATCTCTAAAGGTCAATTTTGAAGTCTTCTTCTTTTTTTTTTTTTGTATTTTGTTTTGTTTTTGATTCTGTGACCGTGTCATACGGAGGCTGGAAATATTCATTTAAAAAAATCAGCAGGTGAAAAAAAAATCCGCAGGTGCTACTAATGTTTTCTGATATGTAGGGGGTTTTTTTTGAAGATACTTTAGTTTGGTTTTCCCCTCCAAAAAATAGCATTTCTAAACCACCCACACCCCCGCAATAAGTGGGAAATATCAGCAGATTCAATAACCCCGGTTACGAACATTCAACTAAAGGTTTTTATAACTGTTTCCAGAATGACTCAGAAAATAAATCACACCCTCTGCCATTATGTACAGTTTGAGTCCTCGGGGAAAAAACTTATAACTCATTACATTTCCATTCCCTTTGATCAAATACCATATACAACACCTGGATATTATAATTTTAAATAATAGTTGTGACACAAACTAGGATAATGCTTAAAAACCTAAGAATCTTAATATGGTTACTATTAGTTCATATCATTTACAGCATGGAGAAATGGTGAGTGGTTTTGTGGCATTTTGCTAGAGCTCCATCAGCAAAATATTAATTATAGATCAAGAAAACATGTTTTTTTAAGAAACACCTGGAAATAATCGACAAATATATATGTCTTAGATCAGAACATAATTGCCCCAATTCAACCTGTATAACTTTTTTTTTTTTTCTTAAGATGTAGCCTGTAAGTAATGGGGTAGGCTACCAGATGTAAAACCTCCCAGGCCAGCTTTTCTTTCCATTTCAGCTTAGGCACCTCACAAAGGTTCTCTAATGTGAAGGATCCCAGTGAAACAGTGATGAAAACCACAGGTACAAGTGGCTTACATGAAAGTATTTATTGCTTTTCATGCATTGCATTATAGCAGACTGGAAAAAAGTCCTTCATTGAAAATGCATTAATTATTTGACACTGGTTTGCCTCAAAGTCATTTTTACTATGGGATGCAAGCGAAAGATCACAGCTGAAAAAAAGATCATCATACTTGAGGTAGGCTCACAGAGTCTTTTCTTATGTTCTGTGTGAAGTTGTCTTGAACTGAAACCTATGCTCCTTAAGGATTAAGGGATTGAAAAGCAAAGACTGAAGCTGCTGTAATTTAAACCTACAGATTCCCTAGCACAAAGGTGCAAAATGGACTAAGCCAATCTGACTCTTTCCTTGTGCAGTAAAGAAATCATTTTCCTTTAGAAAGTTTTACACTATTAACATTCCAAAGGTGTTATCATCTTTAAAGCAAGTGGTCTTCTCTTGGCTGTTACTATGCCTCGAGTGCCTGCAGACATTAAATCAGTGGACATGGTTTTAAATGACCATGTATGACATCTCTAACCAGGCCTTTCTGTGTGAGAAACAGGAAGAAATTTTGAAGAAAAACATGCATAATGATCATCATTGACTTGCGTTTTCTTAGTTAAATTGGTATTTTATCCATTAAATATTTGGGGGACATTCGAGGTTGCATATTTACTTTTTGTTTCGTTTCTAGAAAAATGCTTATTTCTGAGTCAATGAAATTTCAAGATATTATTCAGCCTTCAAATAGTAAAAATCATTTCTGAGCACTGGAAGGCTGCTTGAGTGCAGGCATCTGTTTTCTTACGTGTGAGTTAGGTGGAAATGAAAGCTCAAGGAGAGCTTTATTTGCCTGTTGATTTAATCATTTGTTCAACAGTTATTTAAGCACCTACTAGATGTCATGCAGTTGAGGACTTCAGATACAATGGTGCAAAAGTAGACATACCTTCATGCCTCATGTGGTACACTTACATTAAATTAATAAGTAGGTAAGTAGCTTTTCAACTATAATTGTTACCCATGCTGTAAAGGAAATGCATTGAGAAAGGTCATGAAAATATGAATTCACAGGAATGTGATATTTGCAGCCATTTGTGGTTGTATAGCTCTGCCCTGAGGACGCAGTGACTTACCGCAAGGCAAGTTAAGCGAGAGCTTTATTCCTATATTTTCTCAAAGCAAACAAACAAACAAACAAAAACTTCAACTCTAAACAAAAGATTCAGCTAAAATTTTTGTGTGCTGGTATCAGAATTCAGGGTTTCGTTTTTAGTTTCCAGTGTTAGATAGGAAAAATAGTGAGTGTAAGAAGATAATATTTCCAGGATAAGCCCTTTTAAATGGTTCTTACTGATTATATCCAATCTCCCTTTGAAAAGCCATATGGAGAAAATAGATCATCTTAAAACATAAAACCCCAAATCCTTGGTTACAAAACTTGAATTTCAGCTATTGTTTTTTCTCACAAAAATATTCTGCTCCAATCCTTCGCAGATTTTCTGCCTGTATTTCTCATCTACTTTTTGAAGACAAAACGTAGCCTCATTTTCTCACCTCCAATTTGAAGGCAGTTTGGATATTTCAGATCTTGATCTTTCAGTCTCTTACCCTCTGGGTTTTTACTTCTGTTCTTTGTGTTAATATTCCTAGTTTGCTAATATTTTTGCCATTCACATTAAATGTCTTCACTAAAGTACTATCGAGGAATGATTTGGTTCAGCTAATCACGTTTGGCTAAACCCGTTGCTAAAAAACAAAACCGGAGTAAATCTGAAGGTCTAATTGGCTTTATTCAATGATTCATCCCATCTCACAGAAAAGAGCTTGGAGGAACTATACGAAATGGAAGGCTTTCACAAGCAGAAGGAGGCAGGGCAGGGAAGTTTCTGGTAAAGAGTAGACCGCTTCAAGGAAGGTGGGGCGTCTATCCAGCAGATGACATCCCTAGTGCTGACCAGGTGATTCCAGGCCTGACTGGTTAAAGATCACCTTCCTGGGAGAGGCTGCAACTGCAGTTAGGTATTAAGTCTTTGTTTGTTGAGGTGGGACTTAGCACAAGTGATTCATTTGGGACCTTTTGACTCCTTTTTTTTTTTTTTTCAACACCAAGAACATATCCGGATCATCCATGTACATAGATCAAAATAAACATACTGTTTTCCCTTTGGAACAACTCAACGCAGTTCCCCTCAAGTATTTTCAAGTTCCTAGTCCCTTCTAGCCACTTTGCTAGAACTTGGCTCTTGAACTTGGATTCTTCATTTTTATTGAGATCACTTTCACTCAACTTTCAAATCAAATTACTCACGGGAACATCTTCAAGTGTCGCCCCTTTGATGTCCAAAGGACTTCGTGATTTTCAAATTTACAGAATGAATACTGTATTCAGTTTTCCGGACATGAATGATGGCCCCAGAGAAAGTTGTACCCAGGTAAAATTTAGAGTTTGTTTCAGAGGTTACTTTTCCTGGTTAAAAGAATAACAAATATGCTTTGTGTACAGCACATAAAGATATAGAAAAATATTAATAAGTAAATAAAAATAACTCTAATCCAACCAAAGAGATTAAATCAGTGTTCTCCATTTTATTTTTTCTTGTCATTTATCATATATCCACAAAACAATATATCCAAAAAAATCTTGTCTTTTTCTTTTGCTAATTTTAAAATACTTGCTGTGTAACTGCTCATTACAAAGTTCTCAGTAATATGTAAATGAAGCTCTATTTAAAGTAAATTAAATGACAATGGCCATTCTCTTCTCTCTAAGGGAGAAAAATAAAGATACTTAATCACTATATTACCTTTCATTAAAAGTTCTTCTCAAGTTAAATTTGACACCTTCCGTTATTAGAATTTTAAATTATTTGAATATTTTTATAGGAATTGTTCAACTTCCTCTCTCTCATTACTTCTGCAAAACTGAAACACTCAACAGATTTTTTTTTTTTTCCGACTTACAATGGCCACCCAACATGCAATAGTACCTCTTTTGATCATCACTCATCCATTCATGATAATGTGGAGAGTGAATATCTACTGTGCATTGTTGGGCTGCATGTTTGTCAAATCAAAGATGTAAAAAAAAAAAACAGCAATCCTGTCCTTAAGAAGTTTATGTGTTCTTTAATTATTTCCAACATTTATTTGAAACGGGAATTCATTTTAATGTTAAGGGAGTGAAAATCTAAATAATAAAATGAAAACTTGTGACAACTTCATATCACATAGTCCAATATAAAATGCAGGGATTTGTGTATTATTTGATATGTTAGAAATTCTAGTCTGTGTTTCTCTGTGAACATCAGGTTGGCTCTATGAGCCCCACATTTCACTGCAACCCACCACTACACACATCTGCTACTGTCTGCTACATCCAAGTTATTTTTTTCCTGTAGATTAAAATAGTACAAATATTTTACAGTTTGCATCTGAAGACATAGCAAATAAAAGCTAAAAGCATGGAACTTGGAAATATCCCAGTATCTAAAATTTGCATTCGATTATGGGAGTGAGGGGTGGCTTTCTCATGGGTTTATGGATTTCTATCTTTAGATGCTACTTTGGCCAATGCTTCCCATTTATAACCTTAAAATCCTATCTTGAAGGTTCAGACACCCTCTCCAGGAGTAGAAGTAATTCCATTTCTATACTCCATGTGCCTCTTGAGGCCAGATCTGCCAGTAATGCTTAATTGGGTTGGAAGATAGTAGATAGTACCAGTTTATCATACAGGCAACTGACACAAAACTTTTTCACTTATCTGAGGTTGGACTGTGTCTGGGTTCAGAGATGAAAGGTCAGTTCTTTATCCACTAAGTCCCCCAGACATTCCAAAATCCCCAGTACATTACAAATTTGAACAGTTTAAGCTCTCTTAAATAAAGAATCTCTTCTCTGGGTAAAGTATACAGTGTATATAGATACAGTGGAGAAGAAACATGTGAAAGGTCACAGCCATGACCTTTTAACATCAATAGTTTTATTTATAGCCAAGAGCTTAGTCTATAGGGCTTAATATAAAAGCAAGAAGAAAGACAAAGGTATCTGGTTAGCTTTATAATAGCTATCCGGTTATAGAAAATTTGTCTTTTTACTCTTGAGCTGAGAATAAAAATTATAAATAATTTAAGTGACAGCTATTTTAAAATAAAGAATAACATTTCTCAATCATTTTTAATTGAACGCATTCTACTTCTCTCTGGATATGGCCTAAAATAATCTACCAGGTTTTAAAAGAATAGATTTATTTCGTCACGTGTGTGATTCATTCTTAAAAGACAAAATAATAGTATTGTATTTTTATGACTACCTGCTTCCTTGTCACCTATTTGGTGTCTCACTGTACTTAAAATTATACTTGGGAGAGTTGTAGATTACAGCAGTCAAAACCCTGTTTCATGGAGTTTTAGTAGTTTAGGAAATTTAGCATACACAGAAACAAGCAGTAACTTGCTGTTTTCAAAATAGTTCTTGAGTACTCTTACATGCCTGAAGGTATATTGAGAGAAATTCAAAGATGCCCCAAAACACACAGTGGGAGCAGAGTGTGAAACAAGGCTAAAGAATTGGCCGCTAAGGGTTGGGGGACAAGTTGAGATGAGCACTCCTCCTACAGAGAGACTGGGAATGGTTTTATACAGAGAGCCTGATCTTAGTCCCCAACTCTATGTCAGGGGAACCAGGAAGCCTCTTGGAAGTATCCTCTCACTATCTCCAGAGAAGACCACCACCCTCTCCTTTCAACAGTCGTCATTGGGGAAATAACTGGAGCCTAAGACATTTTTGTCTTCTCCTCTCAGGAGACCAATTTACCGTTCTGACACCCTTAGCTGGTAGTTGGCCTTTTGCTGTTGTGATAGTCTTTGCACAGTTTCTTACAACAAGCTCATTTCAGTCATGATGAAGTAATAATGGAAACTGACAGATAGCCTTTTCTTTTTAACTGGAACTTCCAGAGGCAACACATTTATCCGAAAAGTTGACTACATTGGCCAGAATTGCAAGGCCTGTATCCATGTGTAAAATTGTCAAGGATGCCTTTTCGTCATACTCCAATTTGAGTTGAATGGAATACTTGGGACTTTTGCCTTCTAGTTTTGTATCCTTGCTCCAAATTTATAACCAAACTTCTGGTGTGTTCTAGAAATCTCTCTCAATGACTGCCAACACCAGAGACACCACCACCCCAACTCCCCCCACCCCCACCCTCCCACCACCTCCTCTCAGGACTGCTATATTTTCTAGTTAAAAGGATATCAACTGAGTCATTAGACAAAACAAATATTCAGTAAACTGTATTGAGTATTTAATAGTGAGTAAAAGCCCAGCGCATAAAGATTGATAAGATATTGAAGTATCTTACAGAAGGTAGAAGCCCAGATTCTGGAGCCAGACAGACCTGGATTTGAATCTCTAGTCAAAGACCCACTTGATTTATGGCTTTGGCCAATAGTTGAACTTCTTTAAGCCTCATTTCCTTAAAATGAGGGCAGCATATAATATGAGGTGTGATAATTGCGAGGCTAGAATGGGTTCATTTATGTAAATTACAGGACTGGTTTATAGTAAGCAGTCACTTAATCTTAATTATTTTTAGTATCGTTGAATTAAAAGTCATTTGTACAATGGAAGAATAAGAAAATCAAGGTTATTGACAACATTTAGATAATTAAATGCAGCAAAATATATAGTTGATTATTCTCCTTTTTTTGTGTCATTTTAAGTGTATCTAATATTTATCAGTAACTACACTGAGAGAAAATGCTAAAATATATGTAGAATGAACAACGATGATGAAATATTACTACTGAAGTTCTTTTCCTTCAACTATAACCTCCTTGTGGTCTTGGCAAAGGGACTATTTTAACCTCCTTGAAGAACAGAAGGAAAACATCTTGCCCACATTCTCTACTATAGAAAAAGTTTGTCAGATTAGAGTATCTTTTTGATGTCATAACAGATCCTGAAATGGTGTCATTATCAATCTTCCTCTCTGATATCCTATCATACAAGACCTAAAACCAACCAGAGAGAATTATTATTCTCTCTCTGCCCTGTCCTGAGTCAAGCTCAAAATGAGAATTGGTCCCAATACGTGTTAGTCCATCGGTGCCACCAAGACCAAAACACCTGTATTACAAGGAATAACTCCTGGCTCTAACTGTCCTCGGGTTTTCTTTGCTTCCATTGCATTCCATTTTTATTAGTCAGTTTAATTACCGAACGCCTACATGTTCCCAACCTTGCATCAGACTCTTCCTGCAAACATGAGCAAAGTAAGCAGTAATCCCTGCCATGGACAAGTTTAAAGCCTAAATAAAGAAGAAAACAAGTAAACCAATAAATGCACCATCTTCAGTGAACTGTTATCCATTTACATGGTAGAGAATCAGATAAAATCTAGTGTTTAAAAATTTAGGTTATATGTCGAACCGGCAGATGGTGTTTACTCTTAGTGATTGGGAGGGAGATTAAGGAAGACATCTGGGGTGCTGCTGATGTTCTGTTTCTTGGTCTGGGTGTAGATTTTACAGCTGTATTCAGTTTGTGAAAATATCATCGAGCATCAAGTGACACACTTATGTACATTTTTCTTTTATATGTTATACGTTCAGTAATTCTTTGTAAAAAAATAAAGGCTTCTGGAGCGCCTGGGTTGCTCAGCTGGTTAAGAAGCTGCCTTCGGCTCAGGTCATGATCCCAGGGTCCTGGGATTGAGTCCTGCATCGGGTTCCCTGCTCGGAGGAGACCCTGCTTCTCCCTCTGCCTCTGCCTGCCTCTCTGCCCGCTTGTGCTCCCTCTTTATCTCTCTGTCAAATAAATATATAAGATCTTAAAAAAAAAAAAATCAGGCTTCTTTTCTCTTTGCACAGCACAGACACTTAGATAGGTACTTAGTCTCAACAAATATTTTAAAAATTGTATTATGATGATAATTTAAATTTCTAAAAATTAAAAACAGAGGAATCTCAACTGTTCTTCGCAACCATGAAAACAATCCTTATTTTTGTAAATAAATAAGTATGCCAAATCTTCAGTTATGCCTCTATTCATAATAATTTCATTCTATTCAAAAACCTCTAAGATTATTCCTGTATATTCCTGAGATTTTATATTACCATAGCCATCCTAAAGAGCACCTCCCACCAGAAAAGTCAACACACCAGTTGCTCAGAAATTTCCATTTGGGTTTCTTATTTTTTGCACCTACCAACAGCTTACTTAATGATGCCTTGAGCAAACAAGTAATTGCATTCACTGTATCCTCTTGGTATTACACTGTATTAACATCTTTCCTTCTTTTTTTTTTTCATGAAAATGTCATATGGGGATATGATTTACTTTTTAAAAATGCTCAATTTCCACTGCTGAATATAAAATGCATCCAAGTCATGGAAAAATTATAGCACCAAGAAAAGCAGCCCCCTAAAATTGTTTTAAAATTAATTCCATAGATATCACATAATTTCCCCCAATAAATATACTGTCAAACAACACATAGCAAATAGTGCTAAATTTACTCCTCTCTGCAGAGTTTAATCCTGTTGAAAACATATCCCCTTGAATTTACCTTAGATTTCATGCCACAAAATTCATCTTATCCCTTACTCCTCCTAAGCCCACATCCGAGGCTCTTCTTTCTCTATCTTTGATGACAAATAACTTTTTATAACATGTATTAATCTCTGGAAAGCACTTGTTTTTCCCTCAGTTTCAACCCCAGAACTCACTCCAGTCTGTATCTACTCTGTACATACTCTCTGTCAATATCAACATGTATTGCCAAGGTTTTCAGAGCACGACCCTTAGCTCTAGCTTCCAAACTCAAGTGACAACCAGAAATCCAACCATTGCCCACTCAACATAACCCAAACCCATCTGTATTCTCTTGAAAGCTGCTTCTCTCCTTCTCCACGTCATGTCACCCTGCCCCCAACAACCCTCTGTGTTTTCTATATTGGTAAATGACAGTCTTTCTCTTGAATAACCTTCCAATATCCTTCTCACTATATTTTTGCTGGAAAATTTCCTCTTTGCTGTTATCCCTTATCCCATTCTTGGGATCCTCTAACCCCGTACCCCTGCCATCAAAATGAATATTGTGATGTGTTTAACACTGCTCTTCTACTCATTCATTCATTCACTTTTTTGTGCAGCAAATATTTGCTGAGTAACTACCTTTCCTCGTCGTTGGATACTCAGATGAACAAGACATATTCCTTTCTGTGATGAAACTGTCTCAAAAGGGGAGACGTACAGGAATGGCTTTCTCACATGGATATTCCATAGCAGAGAGTTAAAATGCCTTTGTATGTCATACAAATGTTCTTCAACATTCTGGACTCTACGAACCTCTCCTGCTTCATTAACTACATTTCCCGAGTGTGTGCCCTTCACGGCAGGCCCCCAGAACTACATGTAGTTCTCCAATGAGCCTTGTCCTTATGCTTCTGGGCCTTTGGACCCTCAGTGCGAAATGTCTTTGTCCACCTTGGCAGTCCAGCAAACTGATCCGGGAACTCTTTCCTGGCCTCCTCAAACAATTGGCATCTGTCCTCTGTCCTCAACAACATCTTTTGCAGATTTAACATTTATCACACTATTTACTAATTATTGATTTTCACTTTTGCCTTTCCTACTAGATAGTGAAGTGCGTGAGAGCAATGATTGAATCTCTTGTGCCCTCGGGTTGAATGAACAATAATCATATAGTTGGGAATAAGAAAATGATTAAGAACATAGCCCAGGGAGTCAGACAGACATGGATATAAATCCCGTATCCACTCTACAATAGCTATGTAATCTTGAGAAGTTATATGTCTTCTCTGAGTCTCAGTTTCCTTATCTGTTAAAGGGAATAACAATGTTTATTCTAAAGTATCTGTAAGGATGCAACGAGATCCTGCAAATAAAGTGTTAGCTATAGTGCCGATCCATAGTAAATTCTCAATAACTTTTAGCTATTTTTTCTTATTATGCCTGAAAAATGGTGGCAGCATATGGTGCCTTTTATGTTTTATAGTTGTGCTCTGATGGTTAAAAAAAATAATAATAAAATAAATAATTTTTTAAAAAATGGATGGAAGGGGAAATGAAGTAAGACACACTGTCTTAGTCAGCTCAGGCTGCCATAACAAAATACCACAGACTGGATGATTTAAACAACAGAAATACTTCTCACTGTTCTCAAGGCAGGGAAGTCTGAGATCAAGGTGTAGGGAGACTCAGAACCTGTTGGGGGCCCTCTTCTTGACTTGCAGATGGCCACCACCTTGCTGTGTCCTCACATGGTGGCAGAAGAAAGAAAATCTCTCTCTTCTTTTCTGTATAAAGCCATTAATACTACAGCCCGATTCTTATGATCTCATTTAACCTCGATTACCTCCTAAAAGCCCTAATACAGTCACCTTGGAGTTATGACTTCAACATATGGATTTGGGGGGACACAATTCCATCCCTAGCACTCACGTTCTTTGCACTGAATCTTACCGCCATAAACAAAAACGAACCAACATGAGCAGAGTTCTTTACTGCAATCCATAAAAGCAGAAATTCTGAATCCAATTTACCCAAGCTTGAAGCTTTTTAGCCATCCTCCCTTTATTCATTACCCTAATATTAGAGTTTCTTGATCATCCAAAATACAAAATAAGTTGAAAACTGAACAGTAAGTGTATGACATGTGCTATCCATCCAAAAAGAGCATTTTTAAGAGACAAATAATTTAAGGTAGAAGACATTCTAGACCGTGAGTTTGAAAATACTCAGATCTTTGGGGACACCTGGCCTGCTCGGTCGGTACAGCCTGCAACACTTTATCTCAGGGTCATGTGTTCAAGTCCCACATCGGGCATAAAGCTTACTTAAAAAAAATAAAAAGAAAAAGAAAGAAATAAAGCCACAAAATGCAAAAAACAAGATAATATGTGGCTCCTCAACACAGCGACTAGGGCTATTGAAACACTAGGATCCTTCTGGGATGATTGTAAATTGTACGGGATGTGCTCTGGGGGTCTGGTGCTGATAGAGTAGAGAAGAAGAGGTTTGGAGGGAGAGCTGAGTCAAAGGGACCCCATGGAGTGCACCAGGAGTTATAAATCCTGCGGCTGTAATGGAAAAACCAAGAGATGCCTGCCTGGACTGGACACCTACTCTTCACCCAACACCTCCCTGCCACACCACCTCAGTTCTTTGAAATATAATTCCTATGGCAAGGCCTCTAAACTACATTCATGTTAAATATACTGGATCACACTTTGATAATGAGGGCAAAAGAAAAATTGCCAGATTGCCTAGGTAGACATCCCTAAGGTAGGGATAAAAGAAGAGAATTTCTCTAGTCTCTGAAAGCCCCACTTGAATGAGTGTATTAACATATTAAGGAGAACCCAGTGTATGGATTGAAAGTCAAATAGCAACTGGTAGCTTTTTTTTAAAAACAAAGCATATGGCTACCTCGTTCATTTCTTTTCTTACAGTAGAAGAAGTAAAAGGGTAAGACCTGAAGCCCACCACCCTGATTCCTTCTACCAGTCTCTACCACCAGTTTTTTGTAAGAATAAGATTGTGGTAATCATTTCGAAATATATATATAAATCAAACATCATACATGTTTTAAACTTACACAGCGATATATGTCAATTATTTTCCAATACAAGTGGAAAAAAATAAAAGAGTAAAAAATGGATGTACAGTTCTCATTGATCACAGAATGAGCAAACACATTGTGTAATATGCAAATAATGGAATATGATGTATCAGTGAGAATGAGCTAACAAAACATCCATTGTGGCAACATGCATTTTTTTAAGACTTTACAAACGTTATACTAACCTCAGAAACATAATTTTTATAGTTTCCTAAACCTAATAAAAAACGAGTACATATTGCGTGTTTCCACTTGTATAAATTTCAAAATCCGATAAGACTGATCCGAGGGGTTAAGTCAGGATCTTGGGCTCCTATGGGGAGGGTCTGGGGCCCAACTGGGGTGGGGTGTGAGGTTCTGCTTCTTAACCTGCCTTCTGATCACATTGTGTGTTTGCTTAAGGACAATTCGTTAAGCTGTACACTTATGATCTGTGCAACACTTTATATACGTCAATAAAAAGTTCTAATACTTAAAAAATACCACTTCTGGGTATGTACCTAAAAGAGTTGAAGGCAAGAATTCAAATAGATATTTGTGTACACATGTTCACAGTAGCATTACTCACAATAACCTAACAATTAAAAACCAAGATGTCCTGTGACAGATGAATGGATAAACAAAATGTGGTATACCCATACAATGGAACATTATTCAGCCTTAAAAAGGAATGACATTCTGATAAATGCTACACCATGGAAGAAGCAGAAACATTATGCTAAATGAAATAAATGAGACACAAAGGGACAAATATTGTACGCTTCTATTTACAAAATACTTTAGTGTTGGCTTCTATAATAAAATACCATACACTTCGTGGCTTATAAATAACAAATACTCATTTCTTATGGTTCTTGAGGTGAGGAAGTCCAGTTCAAGGCACTAGAAGATCCTGTGTCTAGTGTAAGAGCCAGCTTTCTGGTTTAAAGACCGTCATCTTCTTGCTGTGTCCTCACATGGAAGAAGGGACAAGGTAGCTGTCTGGAGTCTCTTTGGTAAAGGTACTAATCCAATTCAAGACAGCAAAGCCTACCAAGGGCGCTCCTCCTAATACCATCACACTGGGGATTAGTATTTCAACATATGAATTTAGGAGGGACAAAAATATTCAGTCTATAGAGGTACCTAGAGTGGTCAAATTCATAGAGACTTACAGTAGAATAGTATTCATCAGAAACCGAGGGGAGACAGAAATTGGAATTTTTATTTAGTGGATATGGAGTTTTAGTTTGGGATGATGAAAAAGTTCTGGAGGTGGATAATGGTGATGGCTGCACAATAACATGAATATATTTAATGATTAATGACACTGGTACATCTAAAAATGATTAAGATGGCAAGTTTTACATGTATCTCACCATAATAAACAAATCAAAAACCAAAATATTAGTGGAGGCACATGCCTTCTTCTTCTCTCTCAATGGGAACTTGCCTACCTGTCCCTGGGATACTCCAGACACATTCTGCCCTATTGCCTCCAACTTGTTTCCTTTCAAGGCCACCACAGTTTCCATCCTCAGGATCCACCTCTGGGATTTCCTTTTGTCATTAGCCATCTTCTTTACCTCAAGGCTACGTGCAAGGCTACGTGCCAGTATTTCCCTGGGCTGGCTCTAGATCACCATCAGGAGTAGAAAAGACTATCTTTAAAAGAATCTACTTGTTTAATATGATCAGGACATTTGAGTTATTGACTTCCATACATGAATGTCTTATATATGTTATATCATTCCCACACCAATTTCTAAAATATTATTCTTGCAGTGAAAACCCAGGAAGTAGAGAGCTCATTTACTGTTCCTCTGAGTGAAAAACAGTCCACTGACCAAAACTTTAAACATGTATTTATACCTCACCTATATATAAACAGACCTAGCACTAAAATTAAATGGCCAAATTCACGAAAGAATAATCTAGAAACAATAGTTAGAATACTTTGTCATTTTATTTTCAAATAATCCCAAAATAGCTATTTCACTGAGCTAACTATTCATTTATTTTTGTCTATATAATATCAGAAAAGTTTGACCAAATTTTTCACTGAGTTTATTAATATTTTCACTGAATTTCCAGATGTTCTGCTTTCACATATTGGTGTCACTCTATATCTTTATTTTCCCCTTACACTATGATTCCTATGTATAGTTTATTGCTGGGGGATAGCTGCAGGGCAGGACAGATATTAAAACTATAGAGGATCTCATAAGTTGTGAAGCTGAATATCTTTTTTTTAGATTAGGTAACCTTTTTATAGCTTTGAGGGAAAACATGGATAGTACTCCTCTGTGTGTGTGTGCATGTGAGTGTACATTGACAAAGAATTTTTTTTATATTGAGAATGAGCAAAACCTTATGCCAACCATTGCAAGAAAATTCTAGAAGTTTGGGGTTTTTTAAATTTATGGGTCTGCAAAGGATCTTCATTTATATACATATAACCCAATTTATATATAACCTCAGAGGAATTAGTACAGAATACTGGTGAGGGAAGCAGAGTTTTTACAAGGTGGTGAGATCTAGCCCAGAGTCAAGCTCAGTGCAGAGTCTGCCTGAGACTCTCTCTCCCTCCGCACCCCAATACCCTCCATGTGCACTCTCACGCTTTCTAAAATAATTAAATAAATAAATAAATAAATAAATATTTTTTTAAAAAAAGGAAGAAGAAAGGAGGCAGAGTTTTACTCTCAGCTCTGACATTTCCAGCTTGTCTCAGTTTTCTTATCTGTATTAAACGATAAAAATTACAACTTCCTTATGGAACATCCAATGAAAAAGGACTCATCACAGTGACATGCTCAATTAATGCTCATGTGTGTGCTGAGAACCAGGAAACTTGTTACTTTTAATTATGAAATAACGTCTACATCACCGACTTTGGGTCACTGTCTTTAATTTAAATAAGCACTCCACTTTTCAGTTCAGCTGTTGCTTCCCAGGAGCAACATTTCCTAGGCAGACCATAGCCTGTTCAGCGAACAGCAAGGAAGACAGGATGGTTGGGGCAGAACAGGGAGGGGAAGCTACACCCATGGCAGGGGTGGTAGTTGGAGAGGGAGGCACATAGTAGAGCCAACAATTTTTTTTGTTCACAATGTAGGCAGCAAGACAAAGTATTTGGAAAAGCTCGAATCTGGGAGCATTTCGTTATGACTATACCACGCTATCCTACTATTTCATTCCTTTTGGAACGATGAGATTATCTATTTTAATTTTGATGATTCAATAATTTACCACTTGAATTAGTGCATGGTAAATCACGCATACTGGGGTGCCTGGGTGGCCCAGTGGGTTAAAGCCTCTGCCTTTGGCTCAGGTCATGATCCTGGGGTCCTGGGATCAAGCCCTCCATCGAGCCCTCCATCGGGCTCTCTGCTCAGCAGGGAGCCTGCTTCCTTCTCTCTCTGCCTGCTTCTCTGCCTACTTGTGATCTCTGTCTGTCAAATAAATAAATAAATAAAATCTTAAAAAAAAAAAATCACACATACCTCTTTTTCTTCTTTGTTGCAGGTGGTTTATTTTTTCAATGACTTCCATTTGGGACGTTTTTAAAAAAAGTTTTTAGTTCTTAGTTTTATCTCCTTATGGTCCAACTGGATGGCATAAATTTGCTTTAGGTTAAGAGAAAAAACGTTATTGCCCAAGTGGAATCTCTACATTCTGGGGTCCTGATTGACAAGTAGACTCTAGGTCCTTGGTTTAGGGACTATAAAATCTCTGAACCTTTGCAAAAACAACTGCTTTTATTTCTTTTCCTTTTCTTTCTTTCTTTTTTTTTTTTAAGTTTCTCTTGTTATTTGGCTCTTTGCCCCTCCTATTTCCTAGAACAAAGAACTCTGGGATTCAGAGACCAACATACATCCTTCTGCCCAGCTCTCAGATTTTAAGTCCTACATTCTACTAAGCAAGATGAAATTGTTCTAAAGTAAATCAAAACTAGCTTGTCATAATCTTGCTTTCTGTGTTTCTGATGGTCTCTGGACTAATAAGCAACATGTAGATGGCATTTCTCAGAGTCCCAAAGCATATTAAAACTTTCTTTTCATGGAAGAACTAGATCTTTGCCTGAACTTTATCACCTGCCCAAGGACTTCAAGAGCTTCAAGATATATACCTGTTGGAAACTCATGTGTTATATTCATATTGTTTTGATACTGGAGTTTTCCTTTTCAAATAGTTCAAATATAATAAAGAATCTGTTTTAAATAAACATTCAAACTTTCACCTCTAGATCTCCATCATGCGTGGACACAGTACCTTAGGAAGTTTAGACAGTTTCCTTGACTTAGTTATATCCCTAATAATCATAAACTGAAATTTTGTAAAAACAAAACTCTCCTATAGTTTGGTCTATTTTGCTTCTTCAGCTAATCTTTTTGTAGTTCATAAAAGTAGCAAACTCCTGTAAATATTTCAGATACTACAGTTCTATATGAAGCTAAAGGTGTCCCTAATCTCAGAAGTAATTGTTTTTAGTTACTTGTATCATTATAGATCTTTTCCTACACACATAATCAGAATATTAGCATATATTTGCTACGACTCTGTTTATCTTCCTTATTTTTCCTTCCTCCAACCAGTATCCCACTCCTGTCCTCGTCCCCCCGCCAGTTCAATCAATTATTCAAATTTTAGATTTCTTTTCTTCAGGATTTTTTTTTCCTAAGGATAAAAAACCAATAGTGGCTTCAACTCGGTTTCCTCTAGTCTTTTATGCTAATTTAAAGTCATATAAAATGTTATCTATGTATGTTTGAAGAAACCAGAAAGAGAAAGGTGGAATCTTTGAGGTATATTGGAACAGGAAGCATAATTTCACCCAAAAATAAAGGATGACAGGTTAGGGAATATGTGAAGGACTCCTGCTGTCCAGGTTCACTGTCCTAGCATCCAGACTTCCCAGGATGACCGCATGAGTTCCCCTAAGAGGGCAGTGAGCCTTAACAAGTGTCCCCACTTCAGTAAGTATTTCTCTACCCTACGTGTACAAGAAGAGCAGGAAGACACCAGATTTCGAATGTTTATCCCTCACCTGGAAAATAAATGATCAGTGTTGACAATGATGGACTGAAGATTAGCTCTTCCTCCCACGTGTGGGACGGTAACTAGTGAAAGGAGAACAGGACCCAATGCAGCCGCAATTGAATTGTCCATAAGACAGGGAAGATGGGGTCTAGAACCGACTTAACGATTCCCAATGACAATAAACAGCTGGATATCTCTTATACCTCTGAGACGTCAGTTGGGATAGTCTCCAATTACTGATGCAGAGTTGAGGGATGGACTTCATTTCATTATGATTGTTTTTGATAACAAAACGGGATCATACCATGCTTTTTTTCTATAAATTGGCTTTGCAAACAGTAATTACAGAGAACTTTCCATGACTGTATATTCTGTTTCATATGTCATCCATTTTGCCAAAATAGACAGTTCAGGAGGAAAAAAATAAAAAGAATAAAATAACATGAAAAAAAATAAAAAAATGACAAATTTGGTGAAAGGAAGATAAAGTAGTAGTTCTTTGAACTGCTTCTAGTTTATCTTACTGGTCTGATTTTTCACATTTAAAATTTTAAGGCATCTGGAGTTGTATTATGGTTCAAGTTCAGGATGTAATATGGATATAAGTGGATAGTCACTTACTTCCACCCTTTTTCCCTGGTGCTTAAATGCTACCTTTGTCCTATGCCAAACTTCCTCATTTTTGAATGCTTTCTTCTAAGTTCTTTATTCTATTGTTTTAGTATATTAGTGGCAAATTGCTCTGCTTCAATTATTATATGCTTTACGGTAAGTCTAGATAACTAGTAAAACAAAACTTCACTTAAGATTTTTCTACCAGATTGCCTTATTTGTAATTACCTATATATTGTCTATATTCATGTTTATATTCTCTCTTTCTTAATCTTAGTACTGTTTCACTATTTTCTTTCTTTTTTTCCTTGTTGAGACTGGCCAGAAAACTTTCCACTGTTTAGTTTCGGTTCTGCTTTTGACTGTTTTACTTTTTTGTCTCCTCGATTAAGCCTTTTTCAATTTTATTTAAAAAGTCTATTTTTTATAAGTTGCTCCCAATTTTTTCCCCTCTTTCATTAATTTTCCCTTTAAAAATTCTTTTAATTCTTTGTTTCTCAAGGGAAACTTAAATAACATAAAATCAAGTCATGAGACTTAAAACCAATTTACAAAGGTTAACATGATTTCCCCTTTCGTAATGTACACATATATCAAATCACCAAGTTGTATGCTTTAAAATCTTAAAATTTTCTCAACAGTACTTCAGTAAATAATAACAGTCTTCACTTCGGCAGCACATTTACCAAAACTGGACTGATATAGAGAAGACTAGAATGGGCTCTGCACAAGGATGACAGGCAAATTCGTGATGCATTCAGTATTTTTCTTTAATAACATCAATACACAAATAAATAATAACCATGAGAATAAGATGAAATGAAAGCATTAAAAAGTAAACATGATTCTAAAACATTAATAAAAATACCGGGGTGCCTGGGTGGCTCAGTCAGTTAAGGGTCTGCCTTCAGCTCCTGGGATCAAGCCCTGGGCTCTCTGCTCCCAGGGGAGCCTGCTTCTCCCTCCCCCACTCCCCCTGCTTGCGAGCACACACTCTCTCTCTCTCTCTCTCTCATTCTGTCAAATAAATAAATAAACTTAAAAAAAAAAAAAAAGAAAGAAAGAAAGAAAAGAAAATACCTCATGCCAAGAGTAAACTGTTTTGAGGTGCCTGGGTGGCTCAGTCATTAAGAATCTACCTTCAGCTCAGGTAATGATCCCAGAGTCCTGTGATCAAGCCCCTCATTGGGCTCCCTGCTTGGGAAGCCTGCTTCTCCCTCTCCCACTCCCTCTGCTGTGTTCCCTCTCTAGCTGTGTCTCTCTCTGTCAAATAAATAAAGAAAATCTTAAAAAAAAAAAAAAGTAAACTTTAAAAAAAATTCTCTTAGTAGGAGGTGGGCTTATCCACTGAATTATACTAGCAAGTAGGTCTGCAGGGAGCCGTAAGTAGACAGCCTTCTACTGTATAATTTAAAGATAAACAAAAATAATCCTTCCAAAAATATCTCCTCTGCTACCTAAACTTGGCGTCGCATTCCATTCCTGTGCAAATTAATTTCCACATCTAAGGCTCTCAGTTAAAGTTACTGAAGACCCATCAAGGTTGCTCTTCTCAACAATGGTCCTCAAACTTCAGCATTCCATAACAATGACTGAGAAAGCTGAGGCAAAGGGCAGATTGAGAGGCTTTAATATGGGGCCTAAGAACCTCACATTTAAATAACTATTTCAGTTGATTAAGGTGATAATCATATTAGAACCACTTTCTGAAAAATACTGCTCTGGAAAATGAAAAGTTACTCATTCATTTACCTGAAAATCAACCCTGGGCTCCTTCCCCTTTGGCCCCTTTCTACTAGTGGATAATATAAGACAAAGGATAGGAAAATCTCTGAGATAGAAGGCATTATCGTGACGGCAGTTTTGAAGGTGCCAGACCAAAAAAGGATACAAGTTATTTCAGTTTTGGGCAGCATTGTCCAATAGAATTTCCTGCAATGATGGAAAATGTTTTATATGCATGTGTTCCAATACAGTAGCCACTTGTCACATGACTTTTGAGCATGTGAAATGTGACCAGTCCAGTTGGGTAACTGAATTTCAAATTCCAAATTTTGTTTAATTTTAATAAACTTTACTTTAAATGCATACAGTTACATGTGAGAGTGGCTATCCTACCCAATTGCATAGGACAGGAACTTTGTCTAAGACTGGCATAGGGATTTAATGAAAAGAAAGTTGGTACTAAATTAAACTATTTCTAATTTATAATTTTGCCAAAGGTCAGCTTGATTATTTAGGATCACGGTATCTAATCTTGATATCATGCTACCAGGGAAAGTTGTAAAATTGGTAAAATGTATTTAACTAATAGTTCCTCTATCATTCTGCCAGTCAAATAAATTGCTTTCAATACAGAAATCATTGAAGTGTATTTTCAAGAAATCTTAGTGACAGTTTGGCAAATGATAGGCAGAAGAAAAAATATTAGTGGTAAATATCCTTAGTATATTCTTCAAAGTCTGTCAAGCTAAATTTTCAGTGGTCATTGAAAAATTTATCTTGAGTTTAGAAATTTTAAAAAGATCTTTGAGTGAGGAAACTTTATTTGTAATAGTGTTAACACTTAGAGAACACCGACCAGATGAAAAGGAGTACGTGAAGTGCTCTACACACACATTATTTAACTTAACCCAGATGGCACCAACACATTCTATTAATCACATTTGGAGATGAAAGAATAATAATAATAAAAAAAAAAATCAGAGAAGTTAAGTAACCTGCCCAAAACGGCAGAGCCACTCAAGTAGAAAGAAGGTCGGAAACAAAATCTGTTTGCTTCCAGACCACTGTGCTAAGCTGTCTCTTTTTATTTAATCTTGGAATAGGGGATTTGACCAAAAAATTTCCTCAAATGCTTAGTATTTTTAAAAAATCACCTCTACTGCGTGATGACAAAAATAATAAATTTGAAATGCTAATAAATTGTTTCAGTGTTAATAATCTCTCTAAGGATGGTGATTTCTATGATGAGCAGGTTCTTTAACTCTAATAAGCACCTTGCTAAATTGCAGTTTGTGATGAGGAGTCTGAGGTGAATTCTAGAGCTTGAGGGCTCATGAAGCTGTCCTTCAAGTGTGAGAAGAAACTGAAATTCCTGAGGCAGTTCTGAGGTGGGAAAGGAGGAGATGGGATTGAGGAGGAAAGAGAAAAGAGAAGCATCATTATGAAGGTTTGTTTTTTTTTTTTAAGATTTTATTTATTTATTTGACAGAGGGAGAGAGATCACAAGTAGGCAGATCCCAGGACCCTGGGATCATGACCCGAGCTGAAGGCAGAGGCTTAACCCACTGAGCCACCCAGGCGCCCCATCATTATGAGTTTTAAGAGGATAAAGCCAATGTAGATTAAAAGGCCAGTGATATGCCCCTGTGGCTGATGGCTCCAGGACATTTTAAATCAGACAAATCTCATGCCCAGTTTAGTGACTTTGCTACCATATGGACTACGCTTCCTCTCCACTTACTCCCCTTTTAAGTTTTATTATTTTCTTAAAACTTGTATTGATTTGAGAGAGAGAGAGTGGGAGCATGAGCTGGGGAGAAGAGAGAGAGGGAGAAACAGAATCCCTGCACTTGGGGCTTGATCCTGGGATTCTAGGATCACAACCTGAGCTGAAGGTAGACGCTTAACCTGCTGAGCCACCCAGGCACCAACCCCCTTTAAGCTTTATTAAGTGTCACTCAATTCACCAATATTTGTGGGAGTCTTGCTATGTTTTGTTTCATTTTGATTTTGAGAAAGCTTAGTGTCAATTCTACGCTAGCTCAGGGATCTAGAAATCTAAAAAATGCAAACTTCTCCTCCTGACCGATCTTCCACTCCAATGATTCACGTTACACAGAAACAGCATTTCCTCAAGGCATAGAATTTGGGGTTCGGGTCTATTTTATGCCCTTCTTGGGAAGCATAAAGACCTCAGCTGAGATGCAGATAATGTTTTAATTATATATGCATTTATCATTCTTAGTAGGATGAAATAGCCACAAAGTTATTGGTCCTAAACTTCCTAACGAGTGGATGCAGACAGCCTTTTCTGATAAAGCATGAAATCCAAGTGTCAGAACAGACCCAAGGGTTATCTAGTTCAATCTCTTCTTTGATACTTGGATACCTCTTGAAACTTCCCTACTGTGATCATGTTTGTTTGTTTTCTTTGAACTCCTCCAGTTAAAAAGAACTCAAGAACTCCTGCAATAGCATATTTCACTCGAGAAACTAAGCTTCTCATGGTCATAGTTTTATTGTTTGAAGCTATATTGAATGACTGAAATTTCTGGTCTATGTGACTGCCAGTAACTCCTCTTTCTCCCCTTCACCCCAGTTAACACATCCCTAATTCCATCAACTATTTCTCTAGGATATGTTGTGAGGACTTTAGTCATCCCGAATACTTATCCTGGAGTAATTTTTAGCTTTTCCACGGTCCTAAAAATATGATACTCCAATTCAGACAAAATTACAAGACTAATCTGACCAGCACAGTAGAGAGTTGGGTTCTCACCACCATCTCAATGGATCCACCAATCTTGGAACACAACCTAAGCTTCAGTTCAGTCATTCTTTGACAACCATATCTAATGGCTTAAGGGTAATGTCAGTTTTTTTCTGTGTTACCACTTAGCCTTCATTATGAATCTGACTGTATTTTTCTTTTTACACTGTACACAAGAATCTTTGCAGCATAAAGGAAAGAGCATGAATTTCAAAGTTAGAGAGTTACCCGTTTGCATTCAATCTATATCATATTAGCTCTGTGACTTTAAAGAAGCTTCTTAACCTCTCTGAGACTTGGTTTCAGTGTTTGGATAGGCATATGATAATGTCTAGTTGTTTCGTTTTATCATGAGCCTTCAATGCACTATATGTGTGAAATAACTATCACGATGTCAAAGTACAGCTCCCTTGCTTTGGTGCAGCATGTTATTTTGACCCAGGGTCAAGCTCATCAACATTTTTCTACATTAATTTCATAATTCATTGAATTAGCTATTCTTCTCAGGATTTCAGCATCTATGAAACTTAACATGCTTCCAAAATTTTCATGTGGGTTATTGAGAATACTGCTAATAAAGTTTAAAAAAAATAGTGATGTTTTCTAGTAAGAAATCTTCCAAACTTGTGTTAACCAATCTTTTAGTGATCAGAATAAAAAAAAAGTAGGAAAAATAAGACATCTGAAATTTAGTGCAGTACAAAGGAGTTCTCATATACAAGGTGATCATATAGAGATTGGATGTTGTAATATTGAGTAGAATCCAAATGCTTCCTACAAAGCATCTCATTTAATGCTCATCTCAAGGTTTTGTAGTAGACTGGAAAGATATTATTGTTCCTATTTTAAAGATGAACTTAAAGGAGGCCACACAAATAAGATTTCACATTCTTTCTTCAATAATTACAAATCTTCATTTCGGTTACCCATCCTAGAATGTTATCTGTCTAAAACATGAAAAGTTTATTATACCTACTTCTTCTACACAGAAAAAAAATGCACACCATAAGAGACTCTTAATTCTAGGAAACAAACTGAGGGTTGCTGGAGGGGAGGCAGTTGGAGGGATGGGGTAAGTGGGTAATAGGTGCTAAGGAGAGTATGTGATATAATGAGCACTGGGTGTTATATGTATCTGATGAATCACTAAATTCTACCTCTGAATTTAATAAGAAGCTATATGCTAATTCATTAAATCTAAATTTAAAAAATATAAAATTTGCTTCTTATGAAATTTTAAAAAAAGAAAAAAATACTAAGACAAGTGACAATACTTACTGAAAAAAATAAAATAAGGAAATGGAATATGCAGTGACATGAGTGGTGGTGGTCATGCCACTTTAGTCAAGAATGTTTGGGAAGGAGCACCTGGGTAGGTCAGTCAGTTAAACTTCTGATCTTGATGTCAGCTCAGGTCATGACCTCAGGGTCCTGGGATCAAGCCCCACGTCAGGCTCCATGCTCAGCGAGGAGTCTGTTTGAGGATCTCTCTCTCTTTCTCTCTCTCCCTCTGCCCTTCTTCCTGCTCTCTCTTTCTCTCTCTCTCAAAATAAATAAATCTTTTTAAAGAAATGGTTGGGAAAACTCTATGATAAATGGCCATGGGTACAGAAGCTAAGCGTACCTGGGGAAACTGCATCCCAGCCAGTGGAGTCAGCAAGTTCAAAGACAGTAAAGGGGAAGTATGTTTGGTTTATTTAAAGAGTAGCAGAAAGGTCACTAAGACTAGGTTGGAGCAAATGACAAAACTGTGGTCAGTAGATCAGGGAGGGGAGCCCAAACCAGGCAGGGGCTCCCTTCTAAGCCATGCAAAGAAATCTGGATTAACCATCAGAGAGACTTGACCAGAGGAGTGACATGGTCAGATGTATTCTTTGAAAGTATCCCTCTGGCTGCTGTGGGCTGTACAAGCAAGGGCAGAATAAGGTAGACCAGTGAACAGCTCTTGCAATAACCCAGACAAGATATCATGCTATTCAGACTATAGTGATAATGATAAAGGTGACAAAAAGTGCTCTGTGTTTTGGCACTTTGAAAGCAGTGCCTCCAGATTTGCTACTGGTATTGCATGTCAGGTGTAGGAGAAAGAAAACTGTCAAGAATTATTTTGCCCTGAGTAACAGGAAGAACAGAATTACTCGTTACTAAAGCTGAGAATCTGTAGGAGGAATCAGGGATTTAGGAGTTAAAATTTGGGAGTTTGTTTTGGATATCTATTACATATACGTCCCTAGAGTAGATCTTGTAGGAGTCTGGAATGTAAGTCTGGAGAGGTCTGGGCTATAGGGAGAAAAAATATATATATTTCCAGAGAATGGATGATATTTAAGGCCATGGGAGTGGATGCGGTCAATTAGTGAATGAGAGGAGACAGAGAAAAAGAGAGGATGAAAAACCAGATCGGCAACACCGCCACACAGCTGGGAGGGTGAGGAGGATTCATGACCGAGATGAGTGCAGTAGTCAGTAAGATAAAGACAAGATGAAGCAAGTGTCACCAATGGTAAATGTCCTTGCTTGTATCACACACAGTTTCCTGATACCACGGACAGTAGTTCTTTGATCTCATCAGTTGGTCTTCCTGAGATTCAAAACCAGAATCCTTGAATTTGTTTAGACAAGTTGGATGCCCTCCCATCATTTGTCACCCACCTTGCTGTACTGTGACCAAGAACATTCTCTTGAAGGTTAGACCACAATGCGTGCTTCACCCCTCCGGCTTCCCCAGCTCGAGCAACTGGGGATGTGTTTTGCTTTGACCCTTCTTCCATCTCAAATTCTTGTATTAGTTAAAACCAAGCTCCTATTCCTCGTCACTGGCCCCAGTGGAGCAGAGCTAGACCTGTTATTCCCAGGAGACAAATGACAGAAATAAAGATTCTAGTTCATAAGTTTATAAATAACCAATTGTGGTGTTAAAGGCTAAATACATTTACACATGTGTGGTCACATTGCTTTTTGTTTGCCAACCTCATTTTATATAACCTGGACCAACAAAACCAACAAGAGAGGAAACACACAGGTATAAGGTCAATTCAAGGGTTCAACAAAGTGCTCCAAATGATAGAATCAGCAGATAAAATGCTTCACAGGTTGCTAAGATACCTTAATCTGGGGAAAGAATCAGAATTAAGTTTTTGTTAAGAGGTTTATCATTCCCTATCCTGATCCTTTGATAGAGATAGTCTATAGGAATCTTAGCTTAGCAATTATATGGCTGGTGTAATTGGGAAAAAGTTAAAAAAAGGGTTTGAACAGAAAGATAATAGTTTAAGAATTTGAGAAGTCACTTGGGGAGAGTTAGGTCATCTTGAAATTGCTTTAGGCAAGTTTAAGCTGTTTAGAAGATTTTCTCTTTGTGAAGGGGAAAAAAAAAAAAACTAAGCAATAATGTTCTCCTCGGTGGTTTTGCACCTGATGGACTAGTACTGGTTGAGTAAAACACTTATAAAATCTCTTCAATTCAGAATAAAGTGATATTAATGAATCTTGTTTTCATTTGCCCTTTGTAAAGAATTCTCGTTTTGCATAGTGTACATGCTGCTACTCAATTCAAGCTCTTTAATTTGCTTTTTACTTGGAAAAAGAAAAAGAGGATGTTTCAGTCTTCATTCATTCAAAGCAGTTATCAATAGAAAATATTTTTTATACATTTTCAAAAACCTATTAAAAATTGTAAAACAAAGAGCTCTCATACACTCTTGAATCAGATTTAACAATTTACAACTTCTCCCATGTGTTATTCTCTTTCTCTATTTCTCTAAGAGTTGAATGAGAGAGATATTTCTCTCAACAGATGAATGAGGGAGAGAAACAGAAGAGACAAATAGGAGTGTATTTCTTTGTGAATATGTGTGGCAGACGTGGTGACATTTCATCTCTAATTCTTCATTGTATATTTTTTGAGAACAAAGACATTCTCATGCATAACCACAGCACAAAATTAAGACATGTGATATTTATACAGTATCGTGATCTAATCTAATCCACAATCTACATTCAAAGTGTGTCAATTCTTCCCATAAAATACTATCCATAAAGATTATAAATTCTTACCCATCCAGGATCCATTCCAGGATGTCACTGTACCTTTAAATACAATGTCTTTTTAATCTCTTTTAATCTGGAATATTTCCTCAATCTTTATTTGTCATATGTGACCTTGACATTTTTGAAGAAAACAGGCCATGGTTTTAAGGTTTTTGATAACCATAGAGCTGTATATTATGCGAAATATAAATGAAGTCACACAGTTATATCCATTGAAAAGGATTGGGGATAACTATACCCCAATAACAAGGTGTACACATGGCACCCAGAACTTGGTTTCTAAATACCATTTCCCACTAAAAAGAACCACAGTTCCTTGGAGGAATAGCTGATTATGATAATGGAGCCTACATTCTACTGGAGGAGGAAAAATAAATAAGAAATAATTATATTACACAAGATACTTATATATTTGAGAGACGTTATAATGAAATTAAGATTATATGATAAAAGAGAGGTCAACTTTTGTTATGGTGGATGGAGAAGGACTCCTTGAGTAAGTGCCATCTAAGTTGAGATCCAAAGAGAAATAAAAAAGTGAGCCATGTGAAGAATGTGGAAAAGAAAATTCCAGGAATAAGAATCAGAAAGGAAGAAGACCTTGATGTAGAAAGTAGTTTTGTCACAGAAGAGAGGAAGCCACTCTGGCAGGAGTATGGCACTGAGCACTACTGATGGAGTGGTGGGGACACTGAGGAGAACATGTTTGTGACATTAGATGAAGTTGGAAGGATAGGCAGGAGCTGTTAAGCCAAGCAATTTGAATGCTATTCTTGGTTCAATGGGAAAGGCTTAGAAAGACTTAATGTGGGTAGTGACATGACTTGATTCATGAGTTACAAGATCACTTTGGCTGCTTTGTTGGAAATAAACTAGAAAGGGCGTGAGAATGGAAGCAAAGAGACCAGATAGGAGACTATTGTGAAAACCCAAGCAAGACATAATGGTGGCCTGCACAAGGGTGGTGTCAACAGAAATTAAAATTATGGGTGGATTTAGATTACATTTCAGAGCTGCAAACATTAGGATTTATCTTAGATTAAATGTGTAAGATGGCTGAGGATAATGAAAGGTTAAAGGGAGATGTCCACGTTTCTATCTGGGAATCAGAGAGAAGAAAATCTATTCTAGAAGAAGCTCTATTCTGTACATAATTTTGAGATGTGGTTGAGACACCAAAGGGAAAGATAAAATAGAGAAATTTACAAATTCTAAAGGTCCCGTGGGATTTTCTTACCTTTTTAAAATGAGATTAAGATACAATACTTAAATGAATATTTTTTTAAAAACTGCATCATTTCATCAAAAATGAAAAATTAAAGGAAATCTTAGTCACCTTCAGATTTTCTGCAAATTTAAATAACACTATGTGCTTAAGAAAGATGAAATATTGAGATTACCTACAATGATTTAAGGGGGCAAATTATGAGAAAAATTACTTTTCTAAGATGGTCTGAAGAGTGACAATTGAATAAAGGAGAATATAAGTTAAACATTAGGAATTTTCTGAGCAAGAGTAATTCAAATCAGGATATCTTTTAAGGGCTTATGAAAGCTCCTTCAACTGAGACATTAAAAATGAGACTATATAAAGTCTAGTTTTAAAAAGGAGAAAAAAATATATTACAAAGGAGATGGAATAAATGTTCTAATAATGTTTTTAAAAGTATTATTAGTATTTATGAAACCAAACCCAGTGAGTTAAATGTTTCACCCTTTTCCAGGGTAACAACGATAGATCTTTGTGTAATTTCTTACAATTGGTCAAGGTGAAGTTAAATGGGCCAGTGTAATTTTTTAAATGCCATTTCTGGAAGTTTTTATAATTCTTAGCAGAAAATATTAAACTGCATATCTCATAAAATGGGAATGTGCTAAAGAGAGTTAGGAAAAAAATTAGTAGTGATCTTGGGGAAGAAAAACTAGATTTGTCTCTATATTTGAGTGGATGCAAAAACAGATCTTAGAAGAGAATGTGATAACATTTAACTTAAAAAATGTAGCTGTGGGGTGCCTGAGTGGCTCAGTGGGTTAAAGACTGCCTTCGGGTCAGGTCATGATTCCAGGGTCCTAGGATCAAGCCCCACATCAAGCTCTCTGCTCTGCGGGGAGCCTGCTTCCTCCTCTCTCTCTCTGCCTGCCTCTCTGCCTACTTGTGATCTCTGACTGTCAAATAAATAAATAAAAATTTAAAAATAAATATAAATTTAAAATTTAAAAATGTAGTCGTGAATCAATTAATTTGATCTTAACTGCAAAGAATTTTTTTAAAAAAATCTCTCATAAACAATGCATATGAATACAATTTATTCTTTTTTTGAGAGAGAGAGAGAGAGAGACCATGAATGGGGGAAGGACAGAGGATGAGCCTCTCAAGCTGATTCCCTGCTGAGCAGGGCTCCATCTGGAGGGCTCCAAAATCAAAAGTTGGAGGCTTAACCAATTGAGCCACCCAGGCACACCAAAAGAATGTAGTCTTAAAAACCTGATGCATTATTTCCATTTTTAAGGTTAGATGCTGAAATTATACGTATTTGTGATTCTCTCATTAGTAATTCTACTTCTATTGAGAAGTTGTTTGGGATAAATTGTATTCTTGATACAGAGAATTGGTAATCTTTTCTTTATTGTACAAATGCATTTAAAATATTTTTTCAGTGAAAACTGTTCTAATATACCATTTCTATGAAAGCAGTGATTTCAATCAGATAGAAGTGTGGCATTATTTATGTATTGATACCCCAATTTGTTTCCAAAATGATTTGCAGAAGAGTGTAACATTATGAATCTGGGAAGCAAAGCATCTCTGCCATTATATACCATTCCACCTCAGTAAAAGGAGAGATGTAAGAGCCCTTTAAATGCCATGAAGAAAAGCATGAGAAAAATCAATGCTGAAATGAGTAACTGAGTGATGTTTGCAGGGGCTGAGTAGGTTATCATTAGGCATGACACGATTATAACAAAATTCCTAGGGTTATTCAAGCTAATGTACCTGGTATTCAGTAAGACTAGACATTGCATTTACTACTTAGATTTACATAGTGCTTCAAAGAATCAGAATACAGTCATCAGGCTGATATAAAGTGGAGGAAGTCAGAATAATCAAGCAATATGGTAATACAGGGGTGATGCGGGTGTTGGAATGCTGTAAATACAAGATCTTCTTGAGAATCCCAGAAAACTGCCTTATGGCTAAAAGTAAGACCACAGACCTTATAAAATCGGACAAAAAGCAAGAAGAAACCCATCAAACAATGATATTTGAGAGAGTTTCTATGTCACATGCTTACAACACCAAGTTATAACTCGAGAATAAGGTGCATGACCTTATCTAGTACAAGATCACTTCTGCAGCACCACACGGGCACTATCTTCCTGAGCAAATCTTGTATCATGAAACCAAAGCAGGGACATCCACGCTGGGTGCTCTGTCATGCTAGAAACTTCCTGAGAATATATTTGTATCTTTACTCTCCTCTTTTTTTCTTAAGTTTTAAATAAAAACATCTTTTAAAAAAGTCTTTTCTGGGGCACCTGGGTGGCTCAGTGGGTTAAAGCCTCTGCCTTCGGCTCAGGTCACGATCTCGGGGTCCTGGGATCGAGCCCCACATCGGGCTCTCTGCTCAGCGGGAGCCTGCTTACTCCCCTCTCTCTCTCTCTGCCTGCTTCTCTGCCTACTTGTGATCTCTGTCAAATAAATAAACAAAATCTTTTAAAAAAATAAAAAAATAAAAAAAAAATAAAAAAGTCTTTTCTTCTTAATAATGTTCTTAAATCCAGAAAATGAAAAGCAGAGCAATACCAAAGCATACTTCTCTAGTCCTGTTTCAATCATATTATATGGAACTTTCTATTTCCAAACCATGTCGTCTGAGAAAGGAGTTCTACGTTGAAGGAGAAGAAGGAGAAGATAAGAAGAAGGAGGAGGAGGAGGAGGAGGAGGAAGACAAGGGGGAGGAGGTAGAGGGGGAGGAGAAAGAAAAGAAAAAATGAAGAGAGGGAGGGAGAGAAGGAGGAAGGAAGGAAGGAAAGAAAGAAGGGAGAAAGGAATTGTAAAGTTATATTGAATATTTCTAGTAATGTACAACCCATACCATCCTTATAAGGCAAAGCATTCCACTGACGAAAGCCATAATGGTTAGGAAAAACCTATCCTGAGTGGGGTCAAAATGTCCTTCTCTGCAACTCTTGCCTGTAGTTCCTATTGCTTCCTTAGAGCACTTCAAGTAATAGAACTAACCTTTTTTTAGAAAGAATTCTTCATATATTTGAAGAGAGTTATTACATTCCCAGCCTTCACTTTTTTACAAAGAAATTTTCAACCCCCCCCCCCTTTTTTTTAAAGATTCTACTCACTCATTTGAGAAAGAGAGAGCAAAGGCAGGGAAAGAGGCCGAGAAAAGGGAGAAGCAGACTCCCAGCTGAGTAGAGATCCCGACGCGGGGCTCGATCCCAGGATCCTGAGATCATGACCTGAGCTGAAGGCAGATGCTTAACCCACTGAGCCACCCAGGCACCCCAAAACAGTCTCACCTTTTTAAACCGACAGCATATTGACTCTAGACCCCTCAGTCACCCTGCCAGTCTTTCCTTGAGACACTCCAGGGCCTACTTCTTGATGTAAACATGTGCTAAGAAAACCGAATACATTGCACCGTATGTTTTCTCATCATCTCCCTTAGGCACTGTCCTCCGATTGAGATCACATTCACAAAAACAACAAAAAGCGAGCAATCGGACCCCTTTATTTTATTGTTGCTTTACTGAGTTTGCTGCCGATGAGAAATCCCTAATTCCTTTTTCTGTGACCTTTGAATACACAAATTTCCTGTCAACTTTCCATATACACTCCATTTTCAAAATCACCTTCAGGCCTTTACCTTCAACCCAGAAAATAGTTGTGTTTCATTCTAATTCTGTCTTCCAACACGATTCTTGTGTGCACTCTTACTCTATAGCACTACTTCTCTCTCAGTCTGGGGTCTGGAAAGGCACACCTTCCCTGTTAGAGATGAGCTCTCTGCAGCCTACTACTGTCCCCGGGAAATGTGCAGACACCTAGTACACCAACACAGTACTACCAACCAGCCAGCATCCTCTTTCCTGCAGAAATATAAGGAACTGCATGGTCAGACCAATGCTATTATCATTACATTTTCTATATGAAGAGCAATTAATTTGCCATGAGTTGGGAAATGTATGTGTTTATCCAAGACTATGTACGTCATTGTTCTAATTATTTGCAAATTAGTGCAAAGTATTTCAGAAGGTACATTTTCAGACTAGGAAAATCTCATTTTGTCCCTGATCTCTAGACCCAGATTAATGTTAGACCCAAAATAAATTATTCTGGAGATGTACTTATATCAATAAATATGGGAATACAGCCCTAAGCATTCATAGGGCATGTCTTTTAAACTTTGCTTTAAGAAGAACCACAACTTGGATATGGAGAGCTATAGAAAGTATAAGTAAAATTGTTGCCATCCAATAAAAATGGCTTTCCAGATATATTTCCTAAAAAATGCCTTCTCAAACTTTGGAAGAAAGACTACCTAAGTCAGAAAAAATCAGACTTTTGTCAGAAGGGATTTGATTTATGAATGTTATTCTAATAATTAATTATATTGTCTTCTAACCTAAAGGGCCTTAAATGGAAATCTGAAAGTCACAATTCTATTTCCTGTTCAAATATTATTTTCTACTGGACCCTGGCCAAAAATTAATTACAGCTTAAATTATAGTTAATTTATTTCTACCTACCTCAAGCTATTTAGAGTAATTAGTGAGGGCTAAAAAGATTAAATAGAGCCGAAAAGTATTATAAAAATTGTGTTTATGTGTTCTTATTGTCATACATTGAAATCATATTTATGCATTCTTATAAATTATATTTCTAAATTATCCACATTTTGTAGAATCTAGAATGGGGTTTCTATATTCTAAAAATAATTTCTGATGAAAACACTGAGTAAATTCAAATTTAAGACCAGTTTAAAAAAAAATACAATCTAAGACATTATATCATTTGTTATTTGAGCAGTTATAGTAAACTCACCAGAGAGGAATATGTAGTTGCAACCATCCACTGTATTTTCAAGATGCTCAGCAACCACGAAATGAATTTCACATCAAGACCATAATGAGAAAAAAGATTCCTGAATAATTTCCTGTTTCTTGAATTGGATATGAATGAACAGAGAAGGCAGATCATTTCTAAAAACAACATCTCATCCAATGGACTGAATCTTTACAATCATTGTATTAGGAGCCAACATTTGAAAAAAGTATGCAGTCATTTTGACATGTCCAGGCAATACTTATTTTGAATATAGTTCATTTCTTTCAGACAACAACAAACTCTGTTTAGTTTCATTTTGTTTGCTTCACAAATCGAGTAATAATAGCAACCTTCCCAAATGAATAATAGCAACCTGCTTAAATTCTCCTATGAACTTGTTCCCACAAAAAAATGGCATTTTTTGGTATCCTTTCAATATCTTCCAGCACATCATATATGATTATAGTTACAAGCTCTGTGACCATCCACCAATATTTTTCTCATGACAACCCTTCTATCGGTTAAATTAAAAACTTCACTCTTTTAGTGTTGCTCATATTGTCCGTATTGGACTTAGCACTTGGTGTATGGGTTAGTTGTCAATATTCCTGTCTTTCCTGATAGACTGGAATCCAGTTGCCCAGGTTCTTACTAAGGACATGTAATTTAACCTTTTTGAGCCTCACGTTCTCATGTATAATGCGGGGATAATGATGACGTGCCCTCCATAGGGATAAAAAAAAACCCACTGAATCAAATAATGAGTATAGAGCTCACGACAGTGCCAAACATGCAGTGAATGCTCAATACACATTTCTGGTTGTTACATGTGAGATATCTATTGTGCTTGACACAGAGTAGATAATCAATAAATTCGAATTCAGGCCATTCTTCACATTCTTACCTTACTCAGTATCCCTTCAGTATTTATGGATTTGGCTGGTTTGTACTACTTTCCATTAGAGTTCTCTGATACCTTATAGTTCTCTTGTGTGCTTCTTTTTATATACAAAAAAGTTATGTGGTAATATAAGTTTGGTAAATGCAGGACAAATGGAAAGAGCGCTCTCAGTTTCACGAATATGTTAACGGACATTGTAAATCTCCAGTAGTGGCTGTGCAGCTTTCTCAATACCTACTTGACCAACTTGGACTTCCACCACCTTTCTTTAAAACAGTCTCTCCAATGTTACCCTATAAATTTTACCTTCTTGCTTAGTTTTTAATACCTTGAGACATTAATACCTTTTTAATTTAATACCTTGAGCCTGTGGGTTCATCGAGGGAAGTGATTGGATCTCTGATTGCCTTTCCATCTTTTTATGGCACTTGAGTTGGCAACACGATGGTGATTTTATCTTTAAACATCAGCCTGGCTGCGTATTTGCACTGTTGACCGATGCAGCCACTTCTTCTCATCTGCTTCTTGGAACTGGTGCTGAGGGAGTCCCCTAAGCATAGGACCCTGCTACTGTTCCCAACCTCTTTGAATATCTGTGTGGCTCTCTGGCACCGAGTTGTTAGGGAAGCAGAAATCTCTACCTATGAAGAAAATCGCTGCTTCTCTCCTCTTCATCTTTCCCATCCTCCAGTGCTAGGTTCCCTGTCAAGTTCTCAATTGGAGGATCAGGTTTCGTGTAAGGAAATCTAACGTGACAGAAATCCTATGAGATTTCCTCCAGAAATTCCTAAGTAGGCGATCCATCAAGGGTGGAATTTGCTACAAGAGTCAGGCATTACCAGTCTCACTAGGGATTTAAATGGCCCCAAATGACAGCAAAACCTAAATCCCTTGAGGGCTCCCAAAGAATAGGCGTATGAAGAACTGGAGCAAAATATCTAGGTCTACAGAAAACCTCCTGAGTCACATTTAAAAATATCTACACCATCAGTCTTGCATACAGGAACAATAGAAATCTATAGACAAACGTAACATATGGGAGTACAGTGAGGGAAAGATCATTGCATCTCTCCTCATTAGAGAATTTCATAATGAAATGCTCATTATACTTCTGTTTGTATTACAAAGTATTTCAATGGATATTGATGCCTATACAGATGCCTTATATTCATGTAGAGTTGCTATAGAAGCAATACCTTGCGTGGCGCCTGGGTGGCTCAGTGGGTTAAAGCCTCTGCCTTCAGCTCAGGTTATGATCCCAGGGTCTGGAGATTGAGCTCCACATCAGGCTCTCTACTCAGTGGGGAGCCTGCTTCCCCCCTCTGCCTGCTTGTGATCTCTGTTGGTCAAGTAAATAAATAAATAAATCAAAAAAAAAAAAAGAATACCTTGAGGAAGAAATTTTCTAATAACTCTCAGCCCAGTGATTTTGTTAGTAAACATTTTTAAAAGGACAAAGTATAGTAAGGGGGGGGAAAGATGCTTTCCTTTAATCACATCTCTATATTTTATATGAGACACAAAAGCAAAAATAAATTAGTCTGACGTTCAAATTAAAGAACGCACTTGGGGCACCTAGGTGGCTCAGTGGGTTGAGCCTCTCTGCCTTCATCTCAGGTCATGATCTCAGGGTTCTGGGATCGAGCCCCACAGCGGGCTCTCTGCTCAGCAGAGAGTCCGCTTCCTCCTCTCTCTCTCTCTCTGCCTGCTTCTCTGCCTACTTGTGATCTCTGTCAAATAAATAAATCAAATCTTTAAAAAAAAAAAGAATGCACTCGGTCTTAAGGTTAAAACTATGATATTTCTGGGTAGTTTGATAAAAGTTGTTGCCAAAGAGCTTTCTGCCACTCTGTCACCTTCTCCTCCCTTGTGTCTGATAACTATTTTAGGCCTTGGTGAGCTCTAGGGCTGGGTGATGACCAGCAGCACGGAGACAAAAAGAGGTAACTACCCTGAGTTCTGTGGTCCCCACACTGTCATTGGAGATGACGTTCAAGGGGAAGAGTGAGTTTTCTGAAGGAGATTTTGCCTTGAGAGCTGCTTTTGCACACAATGCCACCCTGAGGTGAATATTTTGGAGGAGGTACCTCATGCTAACACCATGCTTTCACCATTTCATTAATTTTTCATCAGAGACAAACAGTACCTTAAACCCTCTAACTTTTTTTTGAAGATTTTTTTTTATTTATTTGACCGAGAGAGAGAGAGAGAGAGAGAGCTAGCTCACAAGTAGGCAAAGAGGCAGGCAGAGAAGAGAGGGGGAAGCAGGCTCCCCGATTAGTAGAGAGCCCGATGAGGGACTTGACCCCAGGACCCTGAGATCTTGACCTGAGCCAAAGGCAGAGGCTTAACCCACTGAGCCACCCAGGCGCCCCTTAAACCCTGTATCTTAAGGATGTTTTTAACTTTAGTATATGTAAGGGCTTCTTCTGTTTTCCAGAGTAGTAGCATCTTTGCTGACTAGTAAGTACAGCTTTCATGCAGTGCTTCCCCTCAGATCTTAACGCATAGCAAGAAAGGAAAGTTGGGCTGTTTGCATGGATCACTCTATTAAAAATAAATAAAGAAAGAAAGAACATTCTTCTTCCAGAATTTTCCTTTTCAAAATAGAGCCTGTAAGCTAATAGCCACAATACTTGATTTCAAGCCCATTGGTATGGCGTCATCTGTTTGAAGGTGTTCACTCAGTGCAAGGACCGCGTGTTTTTATGGCCAAGTGAAGGGCAACATGTTACACAAACCATGTAAGGAGCATGCTAGGTGCTGCTTCATTTATTTCAGACCTAATTTTAAGAAAGCAAATTAGCTTAGATTAGACACTATTACCATAAGTTATAGTTTCTGGGTAGATGAAATTAATTGGGGAGGCAAATGTGAATGAAACTACATTTCCTAAAAGTTCCCAAATTCTGTTCCTGACCATTTAAAAAAAGAAGATAGAGTTTGTATTAAGCCCTACGTCAGGAAAATAAAAATACAGGTGCCTGGATGGCTCCATGGTTAAGTGTCTGCCTTCAGCTCAGGTCATGATCCCAGGGTCCTGCTTCTCCCTCTCCCATTCCCCCTGCTTGTGTTCCCTTTCTCTCTGTGTCTCTCTGTCAAATAAATAAATACAATCTTTAAAAAAAAAAGGAAAATAAAAATAAAAAATATTAACATCTACCATTGGTGTTACTGTGGGAACATCTCTTTTTATTTCATAGAGGAGTAAATAGTCACATAAAGTCTTCATTAATAGCCAGGAAACAAATCAGACTTTCCCTTAGGCAGCCTTAACTAATGCACTCATCTTTATTAGAGAAGGTTTTAATTGAGTAATATTTCAAAAATCTGAACAAACTTAAATATATTTCTCTTTTCAATCTATCCTAATTTGGTACTCAAATCCATCATGATGGGTCATTTAGGCCAATACATTATAATTGCTAATACTTGAAATAAGTCTTTTACACATTCAAAAGTCTTCCTTTTAATTGTTTTACTGAACTGCATTGCAAGATTTTTTTTTTCTTTTGCTCTGGAATGCATCAGGATCTTAGAGAAATTAGAATAAGAATATACCTATAAATATATTCACACATAAAAACAAAAAGATAGTATATAATATAGATATGTGTGTGTGTGTGTGTATGTATTTGTCAAGTTTTACAAGAGATAAATGTATTATAACTTATCCTGGTAAGATTATTTTCTTAACCACCTTACCACTTAAAATTTTTTTAATTCTACTTTTTATTTTGAAGTACTGTAAAACTTTAGAGAAAAATTGCAGTAATAATACCCGTTCTCATGATCCTCAGCGTATTACTCAGTCGGGTGTCACCCACCCAATACATCAACAGCACCGCCAAATCCTTGGCCCTGCCCCCTAAACTCAGTAACCAAACTGGCCACATCCTTTGACCCAGACCAAGGGGGAGGAAAAAGGACAGATTAATTTCTTCAGTTTCATTTCAACTTTATTGGGGAACGCCAGAGTTGCCAGATGAGTCTTCTACTTCAACACAAGATCATGCAATCTCCATTTCACCCATCCCCTCTTTTCTTGTAAAGTTCTAAGAATGAATCCTCATTAGAATTTGACCCAGATTACCAACTCTACTTTTTTTTTTATCAAAAAAAGCACCATGAAGTTTGTGACGTTTTAAATGACGAATTATGTTTCTATTCTTCTTTAACAATCAATAACTGTGAGAACACCGGGAGAAAAAAAATGAGAAAAATATGAGAAAATCAATTATATCTCTGCAATTACAGGAAATAAACTCTATGGCATATTCTTCTTGATTGGATTGGATCTGAATCATCAAATGAAAGACTTTTTATCCATTTGACTTATTCATAGAATGTGCTTTATTACATTATATGGTAAACTGAAAGATACTGGGTGAGTCATTTAACTACTCACCAAGGCTCATTTAGTAAAAGACCACCTCTGGTGCTCTATATGTTATGATAGAGGCCTGAAGAAGAAAATGTATTTTATAGCTATTATCAATATTAGTCACAATTCCTTCTTCTGTTGTGCTAAGGAAGATATTTGGTATAAAAATAAAAGAAGCCAGTGACCTAGGAGTTAAATGATTTGCCTAATGTCACAGAGTTTGAGCAACAGAGGGAGATCAAACCAGTGGAACACATTACTCCCAAAAATGCATTTAATTGATAAGAGAGTTCCTAATCCCCTTGGCACAGAGGAAGACATTATTTATAGGTCTTTTGGGGTGAAAAGGGATGTAAAGCCACAGGGTTTTTTTTGTTTTTGTTTTTGTTTTATCTCCCTACCATGGTAGATGGGTGCATTTGAGTTAAATAAAATCCTGTAGTATCCAGAGAAACCTGCCAAGAATAATACAAAAGGACTACTAAGCTTAATATGTTTTTTCCTGCATAGGGAGGAATGAAGTAAAATGTTCAGCTACTCTGAAACTGTATCCTAAATGTAAGAAATCATGTTTGTCCCCAAATAAAGTCATATGATAAACATATGTGCTTGTAAAACAGCCCACTCCAAACCACGTACTGAAGTGAAAAGAGAGTTGAAGATGTATTTTATTTGATGAGCCATATACAAATCTTAGTATATGTTCACAACCTCATTAAATAAATGCAGCTCCTTTGGAACAAACCAAACATGGTCACAAACTTCCTGAGCCTATTTTAGGAAACAGAACTGCTGGGCAAGTTAAGTTTCAGGCCACAGACCAACCACAAGAGCCACAAGTATGGCTGGGTGGATAAATTTGGAAACCCTTCTTGCAGAGCCTGGGATATTCCTTGCAGGGCTGGGGGCAGACCAGGGAGCACTTCTTCAGGGAATTGCCATATTTGTTCATATATGACATTTCTGAAAAGTAGAAGCTGTAAAGTTGACAGTGCTTCTTGTTCTATACCCTAATTTCACCTGTGGTTGAAAACCAATACTGAAAAATTTGGCCGGCTGGGTGGAACAAGTAGATTTCAGCTCTGCAAAATACACACATGCACGCACACATACACAGAAAATGTGTCTATTTCTAAATAAGATATTAATTTTTGACCTATTATTATAGGTCCAATAGATTATTAATGTCTTGGCATTTTTTAAAGCTTCAGATCAGATTTTTCTCCAAGTGTCCAAGGACCTCTGTGGTATGTCGATATATTCTTGGGGATTCAAGTAGTCTCTTAATTTCTTCTCAACGTTAGGTTTTCACTGCTCTGATAACCTTTAAATACTTAATACAGCGTATTCTGGATCATCTGGAGGATCCCAAACTGCCATTTGATTTGTGCTTACAAACAAATTGATGCCACATGGTATTTCCAAAGGGGGGAGAAATGGCTTTAATATATAAACCATGCATTCACCCTCAAATGAAGGCCAAATGCTGTCATGATTTACTGTACAAAAGAAGTTTTCACAGCAGTTCCCAAAGGGCAAATTGGGGTGAACTGAATCATCACATAACACATGGTAATGTAGATCTCGCAGTTCCAGCCACAGGGAAAGCTGTAAAGGCCGTTTTTTGTGCCAGGACCTCTGGCTTCCACTTCCATAGCATACTTGGAGCATGCATCAGGGGTCCAGGGAATCCAGGGATGGCCATCTGCAGCAGGCATCCTGTAGGACTCATTTCGTAGAAGGCTGGAGTGGAGCTCATTTTTCATGTAATGGGGGCATACAGAGAAGCTCACCTTTAAGCGTAGTACAGAATTATGGAATAGCAAATTGGGGCAAAAATAACTAAAATGAAAGAAATATCCTTGACAGAGCCTTTGTCATGCAAATTAGGTCTATTTCAAAATTGAGTGTGCAGCAATTATAGATTAAAAAACTGAGAACTTTCTGGAAGCATGTATCCCATGTTATTATGTTCAATAAAGTTTGAGCAGCATTGTAAGACAGGCTGTAAACATTGGTAAAACACGGTCCCTACCCTTAGGGTACTGACATTTTAAGGAAGAAGAAAGTTTCCTAAAGAATTAATTTCAGTGTAATTTGGATGCTATGGAAGACTTATACTCTACGACTTTACTTTTCTAGCCTGATGCAAAAGAAGAACGAAATCGTCACAAACCAAAGCAGGCTTGTGAAGATGTCATCAGAAAGAGAAGTAGAATCACAGAATTTGAGAGATCAAAAGAAGAGTATCAGACCCAAAGTCCACAGCAGAGACCCTGTCCTAACGAGAAAGGACTGATCCTTCTGCTAAAAACACCAACACACACTGGGCAGGAATAACATTTCAGGTCACTACACTTTCTTGGCCCACTGTACTTAATTCAGAGTCTGAGGGTCAGTCTTCCCAATCATCCAGGTATTCTTCTTGTAAAGTCACAAAATGTAAGTATACCAGTAACACATTTTTTAAAAATATTTTATTTATTTCACAGAGAGAGTGAACACAAACAGGAGAGTGGGGGAGGCAGAAACAGGCTTCCTGTTGAATGAGGAGTCTGATGCTGGACTCAATCCCAGGAGCCTGGGAACATGACCTGAGCCGAAGGCAGCAGTTTAACTGAGCCAGCCAGGCACCCCCCAATAACACGTTTTTTTAAAAGTAGCAACTAACCATCCAAGCATCCGAGGATATATCTAGTTATTTCAAAGGGCATTGCAAAACCTTAAATACAATTTTCACTCTTCAAAATTCAAAAAAAAAAAAGATAAAGATATTTGCCTGGAAGAATTATTTTTAATTCAAGGTATACCTCATTATGCCTTTAAAAATGGAAAAGAAGTGGTGCCTTCTAAAGTTAGCTCAAGAATCCGAACAATTCAGATTGAAATTACACTCAACCTATGAGAACTGTGTGGCTAGGTGAGCTGTTGGTATAGCCCAGACTGCCAGACATATCTCCAAGAACTACATTTAAGTTTTTCATTCTCATTGGAGAGTGACTTATACATAGTGAGGGCTAAAAACGCCTTTTGTCTCTGCTGCTTTAAGGTCAATGCCACAAATCAGCCTGGAAGACCAAAAACCAACAGGTCTAAAGAGACTTTCGCAGTTGGATGCTTACAGCTTTTAGCCAAAAGCCTACAGATCACGGAAGCAAGTTGCAGCGCAAAACAGAAAAGATTGCAAGCTTCAAAGTGAGTTCTATGAATTGAGATCTTGAGCTGAAAGTACTCTAGAAATCTGTTGAAGTTCAATAGCTAATTTTCTGACATCAGTTCCAAGAAATTGGAAACTGTGAATTTATTTACAATAGTAATTATCCCCCCCAGCCCCACTCAAACTCACGGAATTCTTTCGTAATTCAGAGACAGAGAATCGTGTAATAAAATCCCGGAGAAGATAAATGTACAACATAAAAAGATCAGTCCTAATTGCAGTGTATGTTGGCGTTGGGTACGAATTTTGCCTTCTGGAAGGTTATCCAAACCAAATTCTGCCTCTTGGAGAGTGTTCCGCTTTATTTATTGTTCTGCAACATTGCCTTGCCTTTTTCCAGTGTTCTCTGTACTTGGGAAATATTTTGTGCATGCCCGTCTTTTGCAGCATAGCTGCTGATTTCAGTAAAAAATGGATGGTGGGGTGTTTATTGGTGTATATATTTTTCTCTTGTTTTGCATTCTTTAACAATAAAAACCTTAAAACTTTATTCTGCCAGGTAGTGATAGAAGTCAGGCAGAAATTATTTAAAAGAAAAAAACGAGATTAATATTGTAGTTTGAATGACAAAAATGGAGGGAACTTAGTATAAAAAGGTCATGAATTCACAGGCAAGAGTATCTGTAGTGTTTTATCTTCATAAACATAACTGAAAAAATGATTTAGAATTCAGTTTTAATTTGAAATAAATATGTAACATACCAAAACTAAATTGTTTAAAACAAAATTTAAAATTATCTATTAGATCGTTTCACTTTTTTGTCTTTTAGTCATCTTAACCTCTTTCTTGGAATCTCATTCTGTAAGCGTGTTTTATTAATGATCTATTAAAAAGCACTCACTTAAAACATGACTGATTAAAAAGTAGACCTGATTTGAAGTAAGTGTTCTGAAAATGTTTCATTTATTGAATTCACTGAGGTTTAAGTTCCCATTTGTATAGCTAGAGGGTAAATTACAGATACTCATGCTTGTTTTATCATTATAATGAAAGCATTACTCATATTTGCAACACTAATTAAAATTCTGCTCTGACCCATATAAATTCAGCCTCTCCTTCAAATAGCTTATTTTCAAATTTTTATATAAACTTTACTATATATGGGTATGATAATGAAAGTATCTATCTTTAATACAACGTAATCAAGGTTAAGAGAAAGTAAAAATTAGGTTCAGACTTTTAATACTACAGGGTACATTTTTAGTACCCTACAGAGAGAATTAGTCACACGACTCCCATTAACTTTAATGGAACCTGTATGGGCAAATTGTATGCTGAAATTCTTAGGAAGTTAAACATCAGTAGAGTTTACTAGTTTCATTTTTCCTCTTTGGAACTTTGGTTTTGACTACTTTTACTTTCTAATGGTCTAGAGGGAAGACCTCTCAATAAAAATGATTACCATAAATGTTTTCCAAATTTTAGAAGCCCACATTAGAGTTAGAAGTCTGCAAACAATGCTTAATAACATTGGAGACTCAATTAGCAAGTAAGTTTAACTAACTAAAGAACATAGTTTTTAATATGAACATCATAATGTTCTTGAAATATGAATATTAGAGCATCTGTTGTCCCCCAGTGCTTACACATCTTTTGCATTCCTAGTTGCAATTATAATAGTAAAATCAAAGACTTTACAAACATTTTCAATATAATAAATATTAAAATGTATTTTACCTTCATATAAACCTAGTAAGTCTTTATATTGGAAATGAAATATGTTTGGAATTCTACATATCGGTCTTATTAAAGCATTATATACAGTACTTAGGCACTCTTGAGAGAGAAACATATGGACAATTAAAAATTAAAACATCAGGGCACCTGGATGGCTCAGTCGTTAAGCATCTGCCTTCAGCTCAGGTCATGATCCCAGGGTCCTGGGATAGACCCTTGCCTCAGGGTCCCTGCTCTGTGGGAAGCCTGTTTCTCCTTCTCACACTCCCACTATTTGTGTTTCTCTTTCTGTCAAATAAATAAATAAAATATTTTTAAAAAATTAAAACATCATCACAGGGGCAGAAGGAACCTACCTGTTCTTCACCCACTATCAGCAATATCTTTCCACAATTATAAATTCAATCACATGACTATGCAGTGAAGTTATGAACGATTAACAAATCCATTCAAAAGAATTTAATATAATGTTAAATTTACATTCATCCCACAGAACACGAAAGGAGATAAAGATTCCTCTAATGTCAACTCACCCAAGATGTTCATAGCACTGCTAAAATTTGAAACAACTAGATATCTCTCAATTATCTCTTTTCCCTATCAAATAGATCTACCTAAATTTAGCATTTTGTAGAAATTAATCATTTAAAACACTAACTTAAAAATTTTTTTAAAAGAGCCTTCAATGTGAACTTAGGAGAATCTTCCATTTTTACCTTACTTGGGCATTTAAATAACAAAAACTGGATTCATCAGACAAAAAATATGGTTTAATCGGGAACAAAAAGCAGACATGAAAAAGGGCATTGAAAATTAACATCATAAATAATTTCATCTTGGATAAATGTTCCATAAACAACAACAACAACAAAGATTGGTCAAATAAAATCCATCACATAAGTAAAATTTCCTTTAAAAACCCTAGGTGGTTATCATGTGTGCCATCAATGAACATTAGTACTGTAAGAAACATTAGCTAACTAGACTATACCATCATTTGTTTTCTTACTTAAGTAGCTTCTATGCCCAGTGTAGGGCTTGAAGTTCAAACCCTTGTGACCTCAAGATCAAGAGTCACATACTCTACTCACTGAGGCAACCATGATTTTAAAAGTGAAGAAAATGACCCTCTAAGAAGTGATTATCCCAAAGTCTTCCAGCTCTTTAGTTGCAAGCAAAAATCGGAATCAAAATTTCTTGGCTCTATTCATTCACTCATTCATTCACTGAATAATTTTTTACTGAGCACATACAATGGCCTTAGGCATTCAGAAATGGGTTAAAGTGATGAGCAAAATATACAAGATCTTAGCCATTTTGGATCTGACATTCTAAATAAAGAGATAAAACAAAGAAGGAAATAAGTAAAACAAAAAGACAATTTCAGATTGGGTGCACACTAAAGAATTTGGTGTAAAATTTGCCAACTAAGAATTCAGCTGTTTGATAGTACTTCTCTTCTTAACTCTTCATATTTCTTTCCTCTTTTCAAAGTTAAAAATAAAGAGAGATTTATTAGTGATCTGCCTTTCATCCATCTTAGTGATCAAGTTCTCTCAAAAGACACACACATATTCATGAAACACATCAATATTTGTCATGCTTCATCAAACTCATGTTTGTCAGCTGTCAAACATGTCCACTTTTATTAGAGATTTCCAGTATCTGACTTCTGCAGTTTTCAGGTTTTTGAGTTTGTCCCTATGTCATAGAAGAAGTTCAAAAACTGAAAACCCAAGACCATGTGCTAAAAATAATTTCAAAAGGTGTGTGAGTAAGGATTCTCTTCCAGAGTAAAATGGTTGTCCCTCCATGGTTATTCCTCATTCCGTGTGATTTTTCTGTGTAGAGAACAAAAGAGAGTTTGAAAGATGAGGTGGGGTGTGAATCTGGCTGCTTGTAATTCTATGAAATTATACTGACTGTCTTGTCTTCAATGTCAGACAGTAGAACTGCTTCCTCTAACTAGCAAAAGAGATGCTCAGTGCTTTTGTCTTTCATTTTTTCTTAATGCATAATTTATGTATAGCCCATTTATTAATAACCATGAAGTGTTATACCTGGAAACCTGCTCACAAAAGAAAAGAATATACAGAATTAAAATGAACATTTCATAAGGTAGATATTATCTTTATATTAAAAAAAACACTTGTCCTAGTTAATTCTTTCTGAGAATGTTGGATAAAATCCAATAGAAATATTCAATTATTAATATAACCATATTTATCAAATTAAACAAGAATTCCAACTATATCCTGGTTACTGATAAATCTCAAGGGGAATAAAACACTTTTTATAATGACATATTCTACCTAGAAGAGAAAATATTTCAACAAAGCACCATTTCTGGGAGTTCCTTGAAGGCAGAGAAACTTTATTATTCATCTTGTATGTATTTTCCTTGTTTAACCTAACAGCATTACGTTGTAATGATGGTAAAATCTACAGTAGCTAATATTTATGAAATAATTAGTATTTGTGAAGCAACAATCTTCTAAGTCAGGTACTATTATCATGTTATGGTACCTATGAAGAGAGTTGAAATATTTTGCCCAATGTCACTCAGGTAATGAGAGAGGAAGAGCTGGGATTTGAACTCAAGCATCTGACTCCAGAAGCCACCTTTTTAACCATTAACTCTATTTTTCACAGCTTGTTTAGAGAGGAAATTTAAAAATCACTTACATTAAATTGAAATCCAGATAGATTTAGCCTTCCTGATATGTCATTAAGAACACAAACTTCTGGGGCGCCTGGGTGGCTCAGTGGGTTAAGCCACTGCCTTCGGCTCAGGTCATGATCTCAGGGTCCTGGGATCGAGTCCCACATTGGGCTCTCTGCTCAGCAGGGAGCCTGCTTCCTTCTCTCTCTCTCTGCCTGCCTCTCAGTGTACTTGTGATTTCTCTGTCAAATAAATAAATAAAATCTTAAAAAAAAAAAAAAAAAGAACACAAACTTCTGGATAAATGTTGGGGTAAAAGGTAAAACATTTAGTTCACTGAATAATTCTATGTGTTCCAAACATTCTAGGCCTTGTAGAGGTCTAGAGCTGAGAAAGGGTTTTAGCAATCGTTCTAGTCCAATCCCTTCCATTTTCAGATATGGATCCAATCCTGAGTGCCATACAACTTACTAATAGCAAAACCAAACTTCCCAGTTTCCAAGTAAAAATGTATGAGTTCTTAACTGTTTCTATTTTGTTCATGCATTTCTCTGAAAGTGAATTATACCTAGACTTTGCTTTTGTAATATGGCAGAAAAGCTCTTAAAAGTGTCCTCTACCATCCCACTTCTGATGCCTGTTACCATCTGTGATCTCCTTTCCCTAGGTGTGAATGAGATCTATGACTTGCTCTTCACCAACAGAAAATGTAAAGACAGTGGGATGTATTACTGACATGTATGGGATTATTTCATTACTTGCATAAAGTCATGTAGAGCTCCCATTTTTGCAGGAGCCTCTCTTGCTCTTTCTGGCTTTGATGAAGCAGTCTTGTTAGAAGGTCCACGTGGTAAGGAACTGAGGAGAACTACCACTATCAGCCAATGGCCTGTAAGGACCTCCCCCTAACAGCTGGTGAGAAATGAGGCCTTCAGTCCTACATCCACTTGGAAATAAGTTATAGCAGTAACTTAAGTGAATTTGCAAATGAATCCTTCCCTAGTTAAACATTCCCCTGAGAACTCAACCCTGAACAAAGCTTCCCTTAGCCCTCTTTCAGAGGACACACCTCATCTGTGTTTGGACTCCCAATACATGGAGATCCTTAGATAATAAATGTCTGTTGTTTCAAACCACCCCGTTTAGAGCAATTTCTTACACAACAATAGAAACTTAATACATGTCTATTATGGCAAGAATCTGATGCTGCGTTTAATTATTGTCAAACTAAGTAAGTTTAGCTAGGTATAGTTTAGTTACTTTTTATGTCGTGGGAGAACCTCAGTAAATACTATTGAATGAAGGATTAATAAAAACATCTTTAACATTACTAAGGAAAAAGTGAGATCTGATCATGGTGCTATTTTTTTTTTTAACTTATTGCTTAAAAACACAGCTCATTCTTGATTTGTGTGTATATGGAGAATAAAGTTGCAGTCAAAATGGCTTTCCTTTGAATCTCAAGATTAGAAAAGAAGAAATGATTAGTCGCTAGAACTTTTTGGGATTTTTTTATATGTGTCATATGCATAATGCTCTCATAGCTCTGTATGTTACTTTAGGGTCAGTGCTATAAAGCACTCACTAGTGTGGCTTTTTAACAATCATTCCATGTTTAAGTTCGTTTAAAAAACTGCTTTTGACTAAATTCTTCATCTTAAAAACTTTACATTACCCCTGAATAGGCATTTATTCCCTTCCTGTGTGATTCAGGCATTCTATAAAGCCTGGTAAAAAGTCTTCAAAAAGCAACTAGCTATGAAAAACAGATATGAGGATTTGAGTGTTCAGTGAAAATGCTAACCTTTTTTTTTTTTTAATGTGACTATCCATAAAATTAAGATACACTGGAGCTATTTCTATAGTTATCATTTGTCATTGACTATAACATTACTAGGATTATAGGCAAATAAAGTTAAACTACAGTAGCCATTAGAACAATCTTGAATTTAAAACATAGGGCCTTCATTTTGTACCCTTAAATGAATTTGCAAAACTCTTCCCAGGCATATAACATTTCTGGTGTCATGGCTAGTGAGAGAGATCTTACCTATATTTTAAAAAATTTGGATCATCCAGTTTTGCTTCATTTTACAAGTGAAATATTGAAGTGCATGGAAGAACCAATTCAAGGACAAGAAAATGGTCAGTGACAGAATAGCATTGGCAATCTATTCTCCTGAATTTTATTAAAACACAAAGACCTCTAATATCTTGTGCATTTATCAGACATCAGTAATAGAAAGAGTCACAAAAGTAGAATATACCATTTATGTGTTCCTGTCTTGTCTTAAAATACAAGAACCTAATATGAGAAATCTTATTTTCCATAAATAGATTTATGCATTCTGATGCATCAGGGATACCAGGCGAAGGTTAATAAAAGGAAACTGGAAGGAGTCATCTCTCAAAAGAAAGGGACAGAAATGCCTGGGTGGCTTAGTCAGGTGAGGGTCTGCCTTCAGCTCAAGTCATGATCCCAGGGTGCTGGGGTTGAGTCCCACATTGGGCTCTTTGCTCAGGAGGGAGCCTCCTTCTCCCTCTGCCTGCCTCTCTCTCGTTCTAACAAATAAACAAATAACATCTTAAAAAGAAAAGAAAGGGACAAATCTTAAGAAATCTTCGTTGTGGAGGAGTAGGTATACAGCACGTCAACACATCAAATAATTGTTTAAAATTAATTAATAAGTAACTATGGGATTCATTGTGTTTGCTGAATCTAAATCATTAATTTCTGTACTTTTGAAAAAATTCCAGTTACCATTCATCATTCTAACCACACATAATGAAAACCAGAATATTAAAAATAATGAAATTTGGGGAAAAAAACTAGAAATTCAAAAATCTTAAATTAGTTATATATTACTGATAACACATGAAAGCATTCAGAATTTATTTCTGGAGATTATAAATTATGTTTCAATTTAATAATTTACAGTCTCTCTAGATGTTAAGTATACTACATTAGATGAAAAAGGAGAACAACTATGAAAACTGAAAATAATTTTAGAAAGTCCAGTATAACCAAATGCTGTCCTACTCTATTCACATTTAAAATTGAAAATCTACATTTTAGGGTTGCTTTTCATCCATTCCAGAATGCAAAATTGCCTTTTTCTTATTCTACTTAGGCAAAGGAGTAAAAGTGTATAGAAAAGGGAACATATTCTTTTTTTCTTTTTTAAAGAAAGGTGCAGGAGAGGCGAGTGAAGGGGCAGAGGGAGAGGGAGAGACAGAATCTTAAAGCAGGCTCCACCCCCAGCTCAGAGCCCAACGGGAGGGGGAGGGGGTGGGGGAGGGGGATGGACACTCAGTCTCAGGAACGAAGTCAAGAGTCAGATTCTTAAGTGACTAAGCCATCCAGGTGACTGGAACATAATTATTTTTTAAGGTAACTTTTGGGATACAAAAGCAACTGGAAAAACTGAAAATAATATTTTACCAACATACTCTAAAAGAAGACCTCCTGAAATAACCAGTTTCATGGTAACACTGGGGCATCAGTTAAAATGAGAAAGCTTTCACCAGCATCTATTGGCTGGAGCGTATGAACTTTGCAACTCTTTAGAACCGCATGGTTTTCATATTCAGTATGCCTGCATGCATATATGTGTATACATAATTGCTATGCCTTGTACCAAGGATATGAACTGTGTAAAATTACTGTAGGAAGTTGTAAATGATGTATGAAATGAGAAATCTTTGCCCACTGGCAGTACATAGATAGAACAGAGATAGTGACGTGCAATCTCTTCTCTGTCATTTGTCATAGTATTCATCTTATAAAAAGCAGAACCTATCAATAAACCTGAGTGTCAAACATGCATACTAAACAATTATTTCTCTTTTTTTAGGTCTCCCCTCTTTCTTGAAAAACAGTTTACACAAACCTTTGTGCCCAAGGTAAATGTAAAAAAACTTCTCTGTTAATGATTTCAATTGCTCATCCAAAAACATTAAATGCAGAAATTCTAAATAGGACTGTGGAAGGTGACTTTATACTGATACTCAGTACTGCTGAGTTTTGAGCCTTGCCATCCAAGGTAAATCTTTTTATGAGGACATATATAAAGGCTTTATCTACAACGTCTAATATGCAACCATTTCGAAAAATCTGAGGGTAGCACTGACAGTTTCATCTAGCATCCCGATGGATGAAAGATTTCAGATTTCACCCTGTCATTGACTGGCAGAAGTAAATGGAACAGCACCTCTCTCCTAAATTAGTGCTAATATAAAATTATTGTGATGGACTCCTCAATCCCACTGACCAATTCCCAAATCAAATATTTGATCAAACAATGATGGTAATTAAACTTACATTTATTCATTCAATGCCATCTCATCACAACATATTATAGTATCAGGAAAACAAATCTGAGAACAGAAATAAAAACAAAATAAAAAAAAAATCTTTGCAAGGCAGCATATTTTTTGGGTTACAGAATTTAAGTGTAGAAACAAAACCAGAACAAGTGAAGTAAAGCTGTATCTATGTACAAAAATAAGGCCAATATGGTCAAGTAAGTTCATGAAAGCATGTGAAAGCATAAGCCAAAAATATGAGGTGATATTTTTTGTGACACTTGAACTTTATGATTTATATACACAGAAGGAAAGTTCAATATTCATGAAACTGCATCTTTCCAAAACTGGAATGTGTTCTTTCATGTGCCAGTCATGGTTTTATTAAAATAATAATATAATTAAAATACTAAAAATAACGAATATGCTCTGGCATCTGACATTTTTTAACAGGATGCTATTGATAATTCTTTCTAAAAATTGTAAAACAAGTATTTCTTTACCAAATGAGTTCATCTCTTCTTGGAATCACACTGATTTTTCTCTTACTCAATGAAGTTAGATGAAATATCTGATTTTATTTCCAATCAGTAGACCACACAGATGAGCAAATTTTGTTTTGCATATGAGTCACATAAAAATGTTGGAATCGTTTTGTTCCTGTGAATAGAGTGAAAAGAGCATAAGACAAAACAATATCTGCCTTTGGTTTATTTTCTCAGTGCAATGTAAATATTATCTTATTACAACAAGCACATAAACAGCAGAAATTCATTTAAATTTTTCAATCTCAAAAAGAAAACCCTTCAAATGTTGGCTCAGTATTTAGAACCTATACATTTTCAGTAGCACATTTAAGGTTAATGTACACAGATACTTTTGTTTCTTGTTTTCTTTCCCTTCCTTCCATCGCACATGCCCCATTTTGGTTTGTAGGATTCTTGTCGCTGAAGTACTACTACCCACTCAGAGCCTTGTCCAAGACTTAGCTCTTGTTACTCTTTCTAGCGTATAGAAAATTTCTCAGTTCCTCTATTCTCCTTCTTTCTAAGTATTGAAATGTACTGAAACTGTGGAACCAGGATTTTAGCATCTGACTGCTTTGCAATTCCTCTCCCATGGCATTTTCATTTTTCATTGTTTATGTGATCAAAAACACAAAAGCTGGGAAAATTCTGAGAATACCAGCTGGGTGGACAATTAAGGGAACACTTGCTGAAGTCCATACGTCAGATAATTATCCCCGCCATCCATACAGAGATGCTGTCAAATAGAGTCAGCAACCACATATTTTGTTTCCCACGAAAAGTAAAACATCTCCACTCCACCCCCTCAACCCCCAACCACGACCACAACGCTGGGATTAATTTATATCAGGGAAATAGGAAAAATTCTGTGAGGCGAGGAAAATAGGGCTTTCTTCTGATATTGATCAGATCCTCTGGGTTAAAACAATCAGTAAAATCTCTCTAGTTTCAATTGTATCTGTTTTTAGGTAGAGACAAGTGTTTAAAGATGATTGTAGGAGTCATATCATGAGAATACACACTTTTATTTCTCTTTGTGTATATATAAAAATGTGTCAAAATCTGCATAGGATTTTATGCAATTCACAACACATACACATGGATCGCTAGATCAGAGATCTCCCCTATTAGGAAATATTTGTGTGGACTTTAGCTGACCGAATCCATTGAAATATTTAGACCTACTCAGTGAGAATGTTAAGTAGAAGTCAAAATTCACCACAATTTTCCTTTAGCTAAAATGTCCATTAACTGTTGTCTCTTCGTGAAAATTTTGCAGGTTACCTTTGGTTAATCAGAGGAATGGAAAACATCTGTCAAGTTTTTTGTTGGTTCAAAGCAGATTTCTGTTCTTCCACCACCTACTTCCCACATTTTCTTCTGGTAGCTCTACTTCCTGCTAATCATTTTCCCTAATACCGCTCTAGAGATATTTGTTCAGCTGATATCTAAATTTGACATGGGAGTTAGTTTGCATTTTAAAAAGCTACATTTGTTAAAGTTTTAAATAAATAAATAAGTAATAAATAAAGTAGCTTACCCCACACTTCCTTTTAAAGATATCTTTTATCCTGAAGAATAGCGTTTTGTTAAATTTGTTATATGTGATTCCTAAAGTTGGGAAAGCACAGTCTTTAGTTTTTTTAGAATTCATTGAGTCATGAAAATTCACATTATTTGTAAACACTATCCATTTTCCCAGAATATAATCAGAAATTGCATGATAGATTATTTTATGATTCATACACTTTTGCTTAATCCTCATACTAAAAGGTAATTCAATTGTTTTCATGGACCACTTAATTTAACCAATTTTATTATAAGTATGAAGCCAATTATTTCTATCTATTGAGAATGTAGTTAACTTGTTTCTTAAAAAATGATCACATCTGCCATGAAGACACTATGAAAACTTTTCCATGTTGATAAATACTGATATATAATAATGCATGGTGAATTATGAAGTAATGAAATAAGAAATAGAATTTTGACTATTGGAAAAGAAAAAAAAATTTCAGCCCACTCGATGACAGGTAACCTAAGTCTTTTAAAATAAAGATATGCAGCCCTCCTTTATGACAGCTAACTTCTTTGGTTTTGGTCCAGATAAAGTTCTCTAAACGATTACCAACATTTTTATAAATTCTTTTTTGCTGTGTTTTTAAGAGTGTTCAAAAATTGTCTGCCTTTGGCTCAGGTCATGATCCCAGGGTCCTGGGATCGAGTCCCGCATCCGGCTCTCTGCTCAACAGGGAGCCTGCTTCCCTTCCTCTCTCTCTGCCTGCCTCTCTGCCTATTTGTGATCTCTCTCTGTCAAATAAATAAATAAAATCTTTAAAAAAAAAATTGTCTTGATGCCTATTAGCAGTTAGTTCTATGGATTTTATTTATCAATTTATTTGAGATACAGAGAAAGTGAGAAAGACCATGGGTGAGGTGGATGGGGGAGGGTTAGAAGAGGGAGAGGGAAAACAGACTCCCCCCTACCAAGGAGGAAGTCTGACACAGGGCTCTGTCCCAGGATGCCAGGATCATGACCGGAGCCTAAGCAACCACTATACCGAAAGTTGAGCTTATTTTTTGCAATAACATAGATACCTACATTACTTGGACACCATGCCAAAACCAGACAAAACTGAATTTAAATTACCAAATAATATCTTTCTGGACTTTAAAATGTTCTTTGTTTTATGTGCTAAGTTCTGGTAGCTTTAATTTTGATAATATGGGGAAATATCAGTTTACCATGAGAGGAAGAAAATTAAGTAAGTAACTTTAAAAAATTACCATTAAAACATAATTTTCACTTAAACATGGAATAAAATGAAATTCCATTGTCATTAGAATAAAATCTCTATCACATACCTGAAATATGTTTGCTGTTTGGGAAAATATGTTGTTAAATGCAAAATTGTCCATGAAATCTTGTGTAGTCAATGATTGCTTTGTATATAAAATTGAGTAGTAATCAAATTAGTTAATGACATGTAAAGCACTATTTGCAAGCATTCTAGAAAACTGAACTACCTCAACTTACATTCTACAAAAATGTGGATACCTATCTCATTTGAGCACTGTACCAAATATATTTGCACCAAATGCAAACTGATTTAAGTCCCAAATTCTAACTCAAAATTTTGTTCTAATTTTGAAGACTATATAAATGTAGAATGTAGACTATACAGCACAATAAATAACATTCTACTTTGAGTTACTTTAAGCTTCAAAGTTTAAGCATGCTTTATGGGGCGTCTGGGTCACTCAGATGGTTAAGCATCAGGTCATGATCTCAGGATCGTGGGATGGAGTCCCACATTGAGCCCCACGTTGGGCTCCCCACTCAGCAGGGATTCTGTTACTCCTTTCCCTCTGCCTCTCCCCCTGCCAATGCAATCTCTCTTTCTGTATCTCTCTGTCTCAAATGAATAAATAAAATCTTTATATTAAAAAAAAATCATGCCTTGCTAATCTCAATAACAAGTTCACTAGTATAGTATAGTTTAGTACAATATAATATTATATATTCATCTTAAGGTCTATATTTAATTTCTTTTTTATTGTTATTATAATACATTTGCTTTTATTCAAAGACTTTTTTTGGCTTCCTTTTTTTGACTTTTTTCTCATTGATTTTCAATTTATCCATTATTTTAGCGTCTTTCCCTAATTATCTTCTTTCGTCTATATTTTCTCCACTTTAATATGAGATTTTCAATCTATGGTCAACGGTTTTGTCTTTGGAATGATAATAGGGATTCAGATTCAAGCATTTGTTTATTCAACAAAACTGTCTTGAGCATTCTTTTAGTCTTTTTGCCCCTTCAGATCCAATTTCTATCCTTCTCTACTCTCTCATTGCCTGCCAGAAAGCTGGCCTTTATGGTCTGAATCAATTGGACTCCAATCCGTCAGTCTTACGATTGGGTTTATGTAATGGTACTGGCATGAAGTAAGAGTTTGTAGTTGCTGCTTACCCTACCTGAGCCAGTAAGGCAGCCCTCTCCTATAGGTAGAACTCTTTTCCATGTTCCAGTAACTCCTGACTCCCCTTGCTCTTTATGACCTAAGAACAGCTCTCTTGTCAATTTCTTTTAAACCTGTCTGTGGTTTGTAAATGAATTCTTCTCCAGATCCCTCTGGATCTGAAAAATAAATAAATAAAATCTTTTAAAAAATTTTTCTTCAATTGTCCCATTGAGCGTGTCATCTATTTCTGATAGATCTGATCTCCTACTCTATGCCTGAATTTATAGTCTTTTCTATATACAGTTTTGTGGATCTTTTGAAAAAGTTAATAATATAACCCACACTTTATACATAAAGAAATGAAGACTCAAAAAGTTTAAAAAAACTTTCCCAGACACTCAGGTAATATAGAATGTAGCCCAAAATTGAATCATGGTATCCTACTCAAAGTCTAGCACTCTTTTTCCTGTGGTTTAGTTTTCTACTACTCCCTCCTAATGTTTTTCCATTGGTAACATCCATCAGCGATTATTTACTGAGAACCTATAGTATATTGTAATGTATTGAAAATGCATCAGGCTAAATTCATAAGTATAGAGGAACAATAGACATGTACCTGACTAGTAATCATTTTGGTCAAGGATCTCCAGCTATGAACATATTTTAGTGTATCAACACTGAATTTAAGACATGTCACCTTGTGGGTCCTTGAAAGCATGAGAATTAGAATTCCTTCTGTTTATCCTTATTGACATACTAAATAGATAGTTGGACTAATGGAAAGACAGACAAGACAGCAAACTATGAACAGATCTGGGAGGGATAAGATAACCCTGACCTAGATACCAATGCTAACCATGGAGAGAACCCAGTACGTCAGTTTATTGACAATACTAGCTAGTGGAGACTAATGAAGAAATGTAGATTCTGGGGTTCAACAGAGCTACAGAGAAACCCTGGAAATTTGTCCACAGACAGTAAAACTGTAAATTCTGAGGAAGATGGGAAACAAGAGTACTAGTAAAAATTAGGTAGGAATCCGGAATGCTATATACTCCTCAGATTTGTTCTGAGGAGTAAATAAAATAAGATATGCGAAATATGCAACCCAGTGTTAGACACAAGGCATATATACGGTATAACAAATAGCATGGGGAAAGCTACCAATAATCATGCCTCTAACAAGATGGAAACAAGATGTGGGTTGGGTCAAAGATACAAGGAACCATGTAACCGAGAGCTTAACTAGGGTAAAGAAAAAAATGGGGAATCAAGGCATGAACTGAAATGGCTCAAATATAAGCACATACCCTCCATCCATGCGGCCCCACACAAGACTCCAAAAGAGAAATGGTCCCGCTAACAGCTCTTCCACAGGCTTCCCTCCACAAACACTCTCAGTTCCTTCGAGTATTTGAAGTTCTAAGTGTATGATACAGATTAGACCTATTTTCCCCACATCTGACCTGTGGCTCAGATTTAACAGTTTCTTTCTAATCAACACCCTTATTTTGAAATTTCAGGTGTTAGGAAATCTGACCAGTCATTATTGGTCATAAGATAAGAAGGGTTTTTAGGCTGAATGTTGTCTCCTAAGATGTTTGTTAACCTAAATAATATTTCATTGTTTCAATATTTTAATGTTTGGGGGGACTACTCTCATCTGTAGAATTTATTTGTAGTCATTAGCAACACAGAGCTGGTAAGTTTTGGTGTGTTTGTGGCGGGTTCTTTCTTCTCAGAGCCTTATGAGGGAAAAGGCCAAGATACTGGGGTTGGGGGAGTTATGCTGCATCCATGCCTCTGCAGAGATTATCATTCTTTCTTGATCTGAGCCAGAAAATCCAGTTGTGTTCAAACAAATTATTAAGTTATCCATAATTATTTGTTATTCAATTTTTCTCAATTAATTTGTACATTTAATATAATTCATAATTTTAATAATGCTAATTTTTTGGATTTTTTTTTCTTGGAGATGACAGAAATTAGCAGTAAAATTAATTTAGAACAATAAAGGGGATATTTTAAGATGTATAGAAAGGGGAGTAATGAGCATATACAAACGTATGAACTATTACAATTGATTAAGATTAAAGCAGCTCTAATTAAAGCAGTGTGTATTTTAGACTGATGCACAAACTTCTAGACAGATGTGCAAACTAAAAGAATAAAATAATAAATTCAAGAATAACACTATCTGGGTGCCTGGGTGGCTCAGTCAGTTAGGTTAAGGGTCTGTCCTTTGTCCAGGTTCCAGGAGGGCTCCCTGGTCAGTGGGGAATCTGTTCTCCCTCTCCTCTGCTTCTCCCCCAACTCATGCTCACTCCGTCTCTCAAATGAATAAATAAAAAATCTTTTAAAAAAAGAATAACACTATACATGCATATTAATATACACATATTCTATATGTATATATAATCTGTATATGTTTATATGCATGTGAATACACAAATATAATTAAAGGGAGCATCATAAAAAAGAAAATAATGGTGTTGGGACCATTTATTAGCATTTGAAAAAATGTAGGCCAATAAAACAAACAATACTCTATAAATGTTAATTTAAAATTTTCAGTTAGAAACTACAGAACACTATCCAAACAATGGCAACACTAAACAAAAATAATTTAATAATTACTTAACTCTAGAGAGGTAGAAACTTTCAAAATTTGAAGTTATAAATAAAATCGTTAATAAAAATATCAACAAATTTGGCCATTAAAAAAGCTGAAAAGTAAACAGCATAAAATAAAAGGAACATAGTCAAAGAAGAATATTTGTATCAAATGTTAGTGTTACATAAAGAATTCTTTCTAAGGGAAGAAAATGAGAAATAAAGACAAAAGATGTTATATAGAATTCAGGCAAAAGGAAATATCTTTTAGAAATTAGAAATCAAAGAGGGAACAATAATCATGGTATTTTCTAGTTAAAAAATGCAAATTAAAATATCAATGAGGTATTTTTAGTTATTATGTTTTAATAAGCTGTGTTTTTTGTTTTGTTTTGGTTTGGTTTTTTTCTGACTCAGTACTGGTATTACTGCTATTTCTGGTGCCTGTTTAAGATGGCAAAAATCATCCGGAGAAAAAACTAGGAAATACCTTTCAAAACTACAAAATATTCACTTTTTAATTCAAAATCAAATTTCTTAAAACATATAGTAAGAATATAGGCTTAGTCTGATTCTAAAATAAGGCATAACCTTTAGAGAAAAACTTCAAGGGCTCTCGGGTGGCTCAGTCGGTTAAGTGACAGACTCTTGGCTTCATGATCTCAGGTAGTTAGATGGAGCCCCAACCCTGAGCCCCTGCCCTGAGCCCCAGCCCAGAGCCCTGGGATGGGGCCCTCAGTCCAACAGGGAGCCTTCTTCCACTCCCTTTCCGCCTCTCCCCCAGTGCATATACAATAAATACATAAATCTTAAAACTTTACAAAGCAGAGAATAAAAAGAAAAAAAACCTGCTAGTAGTTACTCATAACCCCGAATACAGAATTAAGCCCAGATAAAATTTTGATAAAATTTTCCTGATGTTTTTGTACAAATACAAAATTTTATGTTGTGGAGCTCTTAATATATAAATGTATGTGTGTATAACGCAGCTTTTGCTTTGCTTTTTCATTTAAATCACTAAAAAATGTTGACAAGAATCATTTTTGTGTTTTCTACTCCTCTACTGTATATTCATGCTATGATTTATTTCATTGTTTCTTTATTATTGGACATGGAGGGCACTCTTCAGATTTCCACGGTTTAAATAATAATGCTCTCTATAATAGCCAAAGCTCAGAAACAATCTAAAAGCTGAAGAGCATGAATGGTTAAGAAGGAATACATCTAAGCTGTAAAAGTTAATAGAAAGTCTGCAGGACAATGGAAATATGCTTATGACACAATGTCTACACTTTGAATTACAATTCAGTTTGGAAACGTGGCTTGATACCTCACATCATATAAGCATTAAATGTTCGTCTCACTTCTATTTAACAGGTAGGACTTGCAGGCTGGTCCAGCTCTGTACCCCTAGTTCTACAGTGTGTCTGTTTCAGGCACCCTGTGGGTACCCAGGATTGTTAATTATATCATTAAAAGAGTAAATCTGCTAATGCAAGGACGAAGTAAGATTAACAAAGCTTTGTTCTTTTTTTTTCCAGTGAGTTGTTTTCCTTTCTCTTGTTAGCATGTAAGCATACTTTAATCTTGGGCTTTTGGGCTGGGAACAAATGATGCTCCCTAGATTGGAAAACTGTTCCACCTTAATGCTATCCTGAGGTTACATTTAAAGAGCAACAGTTCGCTGTGTGGAGGTGGGAAGTACAGATTTATTTGCTTCCTTTTCCCTTGCATACAGAATATATCAGAGTGAACGAAACTCCAGAACCAACGTTTCCATCAGATGACACCTGTGATAACAGATGGCAGTCAGTCATGTTTTTAACATCAATACTAAATTAGAATACAAAATAATGCTGAATAGCTCTCAGAGAATTTACTTAAAGACAGCTTATAGACTATGACAATTCTGGTGAATTTCAACAGTAATAAACTAGTATGAGTTGTTTTTGTTTTTGTTTTTGTTTTTTGTCTTTAGCAGTTTAGAAAGTACTAAGTAATGATATACGGTGAAGGTAGACGTGAAGCCTTAATTTATTTTTCATAAGGCTCATTTAATTCATGAATGAGATATGGTAGAAGATTTAGGAGTGCTCATTCTCTGTGTTTCATCCAGGTGTCCAGCACTTGGCTATACTGTGCCCTATGCAGGGGCACTTTAGCAGTCCAAATTATCCTAAACATTCCGGCTTCTCTGAACTGTGCCTGCAGTCCAGCAAAGCGTCTATCCTTGGCTTGTAGCTGTCAACAGGAGGGGAGCCTTGTGGTCACACACGAGGGCACAAGTCACCGAAGTCAAAGGACAATGAAGAGACGGGATATTTGTTATCTCTGTCAATGTTAAAGGGAAAGATTTCTGCTTTTTTTTTCCTTCTAAAATTATATATGCACTGCCCAACAGACTTTGGAAAGAAAGCAGAAAATTGGAAAAGAAAAAAAAAAGTGGAAAACTTATCATAAATATTGACCTCTCCTGTGGAAGAGATTTTGCTATTTATGAACAATTTCACTGTTTCCATGACTGCTTGGTAGAAGTCTTAGACGTCAGCTTATGTACACACGTAATTAATTATTCCTTCAGGGAAACAATCTCTTCACTTAAGGGTGAGAGAGGAAAACACACTATGTTTCTTCCTACAAACAAGGCAATGGGAGCTGGAATAAAGGAGGACTTTTTTGCTTTGTTTTCTCATTCATGAACCCACACATGTACACACACACATGCATGTACACACAATAGTGACAGATGCAGAGCCTTCAAAGGTCTGAAAAAAGCATGGCCTTCTCAGTAGTCCATGACATAAATTAAATGCCTGACTTTACACTCTCAAACTAGTTTCATGGAATTACTATTTCCCCTACTGCTCTTACTTCATAGTTTTGGTCAATAAATATCCCATTGGACTATAAGTTTCTTAAATATAGAGACAGTATCTCATTCACCATAGCAGCTGCAGCTCAGTTCAAAAATGTGAATCCTGTGCCAACTATGAAACGCAAATTCTACTTAGTTTTATATTTTGTTTATAGACTATTTCTACCACATATAAAACCAAATTATTAACGTTTAATGCTTATGAACTCAACAAGATTGTACAATCAAAACATTCTGAATTATATATCTGTTTCTCAAATTTTTCTCTCAGATTTGAGTCTCCTTTGATTCTTGAGAGAATCCTCAAAATAAAAGTTACTGATTTGAAATATCATCCATTAATGTAACATGTCAAAATTGGAACTTTTCAAATTGCAAACCAATATATACATAAGGACATTAAAATATACCATGTATTAATCTTGGTAATCATGGTTGCTGAGGATTTACACAGTGCCAGGTCCTGTGCTATTTCACAGAATATTTAAAAACCATTGATAGAGGTGTCTCTCTCTGTTATTTTAATCTACATTTTATACAAAAGGAAAACTGTTCTGAAGAGGTTAATAACTGGTCTAGCATTACAACACCATTATCAACTGGAACTAGAATTCAAACGTTTTTTTCCGTGATTCTAAGGCTTCCACTTTTATATACTTTTGCTCTATTGTTTGCTTAGTGATAATTGTGTACCTCTCTGATGTTCTCTGTTTCCACCATGATGGTTGAAAGCAAACTGCATTGGCCCAATTCTGGTTTTCACAGCACCCTAAGGAAACAAAACAAAACAAAGTAATTTTTATTCTTTTAAAGATTTTATTTATTTATTTATTTGACAGAGATCACAAGTGGGCAGAGAGGCAGGCGGGGGGGTTGGGGAGCAGGCTCCCTGCCAAGGAGAGAGCCCAGATGTGGGACTCGATCCCAGGACCCTAAGATCACGACCCAAACTGAAGACAGAGGCTTAACCCTCTGAGCCACCGAGGTACCCCAAAACAAAGTAATTTTTAACCTCTGAATGACCGACGTTGGGATCAAAGACCTATGGCCTCTTTCAATAAGATTTTAATCAGAGCGAATACGTATTTATCCAATTAACATCTACTGAGCCCCTACTATCTCGGAGGCATTCTCTATCCATAAATAAATTCCATAGTTTTTTACTGAAGCAAAATACTTTTGTTACCACAATAGAGTGTATACCTGTGATGGGATTTGGCTTGATGGGTATGCCCAATTTTCAAACAATCTGCAATCTTTATGAGTAAATAAAACAAGCAAATTTTAGTGACTTTATTTTTGAGTAGTGAATGCAGCAACAGTAATAAAAGCAATCATTAGCGAGAGCATAAGAAATTAAGCACTTAATCTGATCCGGGAAGTAAAAACAGTAAAATCTCCCACAGTACCATAGGCTTATACTTGATCTCATACAATGATATGTAAATGCAACAACCACAGCTAAAGAACATTCTTAGAAAGGAGCACAGCACAAATAAGTCCCATTAATGTTACAGACACATATCATCCGAAACAGATACTTTCATAAAGAATACTTTTATTTTTGCACATCTTTTACAAACCTGAGAGTGAATTTATGCCACTCAGAGTGGTAGGGGTCTAGACACCATCTCACCAAAAAGAACCTTGATGATTAAACCTGTCACGTCCAACACTCTGACATCTATACCCTGGACTGTGCATCTAACTCCCACACATTTATCCTTCTTCAGAACCAAATAGCAAGACTATCAGCTAACTTTGGCCAAGAGCACTTTCTTCTTATTTCTTAGGAGAATGAAGAGCTGTTTCTCCTTCACTTGATAGAGACTTTATTTTACTCCTTTGTATTAAAAAAAAAAAAAATTGTTTACCCAGCAACTATTAGGAAAGCAGCATAACTGCTCAAAACAAAGGCTGGGTCCTGTCTCTAGCGCTGATCTGCTCAGTAGACTTAGGCAAGTTACTTCATCCCTCTGTGCTTTGATTTCCTTAATCTGTAAAGTGGGGCTCATAACAGCACCTATCTCAGTGGGAAGCTGAGCAGGTGGATATGACAATGTACATAAAGCCCTCATCATTATGCCTGCCACATGGTGAGCAACAGTCAACAATGACAAGAATGGTGGCTACCAACCTCTCTGTACCTGTGTCCTGTGAGAATTAATCAGGTTTCCTCTTCTAATCCTTCCCTTCTCTCTCTTGCAATCTCTTAGTAAATGAACTGTTTTATTTCATATGGAACATTCCAACTGAGTCCCTTCTCTGGGACCCTCTGGGGAGGGGGAGGATAACAGTAGACAGAGGTAAGTATCCCGATACACTTTGAAAATATATGCCAAGTGAAATAAGGCAGTCACAGAAGGACAAATATCGCATGATTCCACTTACATGGGACATCTCAATGGTCAAATTCACAGAAACAGAGAGTAAGATTGAGGTGAGGGTCAGTGGGAAGAAGGAAATGGAGACTTGTTCAATGGGTATAAAATTTCAGTTACGTAAAATGAAAAAGTTCTAGAGATCTGCTGTAAAATGCTGTGCCTATAGTTAAGAGTAGGGCACTATACATTTAAAATTTGTTAAGAGGGTAGAGGTCATGTTATGTTATTTTTTTTGCCACAAGTTTTTTTGAAGTATTCTGAACTATGATAAAAAAAAAAAAAAAAGACTAGGCCAATAGTGGAAATATGTGCTTCCTATGCATTCTATTTGTTCTTATTAAATCCCTAAGAACAAGAGACCCAAAGGATACTTTCAAAACTCAACATTAGAAGTTAAAAGTTATCTGACACTTTGAGCCAGTTTCTTCCAATCTGTCAGCTGCTGTCTCTTAGAGAAATTTTATGCCCTGAAGCAGTTGGGGAACACAATAATTCATAAGTGTGACTTCTAGGAACACCCACTTTACACAATACCAGCACTAAACATCCAAAATCCTAAGCTGTAAAATACAAGCATAATGGAACCAACAGGATGAATATTTGGAAGGAGCTGTGACTTCAGCAATTTTCAAAGCTGTTATTTAATTGTAAACCACGCCTCTTTTCCCAAACACTTATTTCTCAGATTAACTAGGAGCATACAGATTGGTATTGTGGAAAAAATGCGGTTCTCCTACATAGGAATGGTGACACTCTTACACAAATTAAAAGGGCACAGCAAAGAATAGCATCACAGAAATTAAAAATGCAGAACACAATGATTACAAGTTTGTGTCATGTGTTCGGCCATTTCCGATCATATACAGATAAGACTTTCCATAGGAAAAAAGTCTGTGAGCATATCAGCTCACAATTTCAGTTCTGAATTCAGTGAAGGAGTAGCTTCACTAGCCTAATAAAATAAGGGAGAAACAGCCACAGCCTTCAAATGAAGATTACGTTTATTAAGCACTTAAAACGGAAAGAAGTCAGGGAGTGGCAGGTTGTAAGTTGACCAATTAAGGCACCTTCTTTGAAGGTTATTTCTTCATCCTTGAATAAGAACATAAATATAAAAACAAAACCCAAAACAAAAGCTGTGAAGACTTTGAGCCTCTTAACAGCTATGCTGATTTACTGTAAAATTTTACATGTTTTCACACTATAGGACCTTTTAATTTTTCAACATTATAAAATGTATTTCTTAACACGATACGATTTCTCTTACTGCTTATTAATTTTTAAGTTCTTTAGAAAATAGAAATGTAGAAGTAAAAATAGTTTAACCTCTAAAAATTATTTTAACCTATAGATATAGAAGAATCCTTGCAAAAATAAGATCAAAATTCTTGGTATGTTTTAAAAGAGATATGTACATTTTGAAATCTATCAAACACTTAATAAAAGATTACTCCTCAAGGCAATTTGCAAACTATGGCTTCATCTAGATATATGTCAGTGTAAATCAGGAACCTTCAGCTCACCGTTTTTCTAAACAAGTATGCCATAATCTTTGCTAGCTCTGTTTCCACGAGGCCATCATAAATCTACCACATGGTACTGTCTCCTCAGAACACAGTCACAGATTCAAACACTTGAAAGCCCAGTGAACTATACATACAGCAAGTCTATGTCAAGAGTTAGTAATCCCCTTCACCTGTGGGCATATTTCATTTTCACAAAATCTTCATAGACATGCATCCATCATGCTGAAAAACATCCCATTATTATCGTACTTGGTTGAAAAATACCTTTTCTGTTAGTCTATAATATGAAAGAGGAATGGACACTCTTTTTAATGTACACATATATATAGTTTGCATATAATATCTACTAGATTACCTAAGGTGGACTTTGGTGAATTGAATGCAAACATAGATTTAAAGAGCAGAAAACATTTTTTTTTCTCAATTTGCTGCTACTGATATTTAATTTGCTTTGATCTAAACATGTTAATATTATCCAAGTGGAAGAAGCAAGTAAGATTCGTTATTATAGATTTATTTCTAACAGTGAAAGTGTCTACTAAAAAAAGTAAAATAAAATGTATAAAAGTATTTAATTTTCAGTCTTCAAACTTAAATGGTATATTAAAAGCAGGAAAAATGTAAACCTTTGCCTTTTCTGGAATTATAGTTTATAGTTTTGTATTTATTGAATGCATTCATAGGCTCCCTTAGGATGTGAAATGTATGGAAATATATGTGCATTGCTAAAGAAAGAACTAAATTTATTCTTTCCCCACATCATGCTCTTCTTTGCAGTAGAGGTTTTTAATTCAATACAGAGCTAGAATGAGATGGAGCCAATTTCCTGGTCTATATGTGTGACAAATGCTGAAAGTGGCACAAGATTAACAAATTAGTTGAAGTATAGATCTTAAAGGGTTTTTTTTCTGTGTCTCTAAATCAAAATTCATACTTTATATGAAATGAAGCCTTCTTTAGAATTCAATAATGACTAAAGGTCTTTTATTTCTCTGTATTTAAGATAAAAGGATGGGATGACAGCTACCAGCATTTTTTTGAGCAAATATTTTTATTTGTAAGAAAGCTTATAAAGATTATATATTGGAGTTTGAGATGGTTTTGATTGTAATCCTGCATCTTGGGTTAGTCACTGCAATGTGTGATTTGGAGAAGATGAAACATTCCAAATAACCAGTTATTCCCCCAAATAAAAGCATAAAATGAAAAACAGGAGTAAAATTTATTTATTTCTCTATTTTTATGGGTATAAACAGTGTTTAAAATGTTAGGTGCTTGATCAACATGCTTGCTTTCCTAATAGCATTTGTGAGCCTGGTTTTAAGTACAAACTCTCAGGCGTGGCTGTTCTACCTAACCTCAGAATCATGTGCTTGATATAATCCAGATATCTGACACCAAACAATAAAAACATCTGTGACAATAAAAGCATGTAACAGTTGTGGAATTGTTTAATTTGGGAGAAAATGGCTACGTTTGATAATCACACATGCATGACTTGATTTCTCCTCTTCGTCAAAAAACGTCTATATTTTGCAAATGGTGGTTTTTTGGTTTTGTTTTGTGTCGCTTTGTTTTGTTTTGTTTTTTTAAGGAATCGACTTAGGACATGGAAGAGCTCTTTGAAAGGTGTTCTGAAATACATGGTTTGGATTCAGCTCACTCATTTCTGGTTTAGGGTCTTGTCCGAGTCCACCTGTTTTTTACTTGGGCTTAAATTATATAAAAATACAGCATTTTAAAGCAAGTGCAGCCTTACTTGTTGTACCCAAACATGATAACATGCTTAAAATTCAAGAAGAGTTCTGTGCAGGTTGTACGTCTCAGTCACCCAATCCCCTTTCACATATCTGTTCATGTTGACAGACTATGTCATAATACATCAACAGAAAGATCAGCACAGAAGAACAAAATTTCATCGCCTGACAGCAAGAGGAAAACTGATTTCCAGTATTAAATTAGTAAAAATATATCATTACCTCACTTCCAATAAGCCTACTCCCCTTAGAAGATAAGGTGGCTGCTATAATCACACAAGGATACGCAAAGACAATTAGGTTTGCTTCTATCTTTGGTGTCACCCTTTGACAGCCTGTTCTCATTTTATCTTGCATGTTATTTATTTTTTATATATCTTGGAAGCAACTTCGAGAATTAAAAGCAATTTCTTAATGAGACATGTGGTATTACATACATAAAAACATAGATCTGCCAAACCTTTGAAGGACAGGTTATCCTATACCAATCATTGGCAGGAACTTATTGACCATTGAAATGGAAATGGGGATTTAAGCTTCTGATAAAAGTTAGATACCTTTTTCATGTAACATCTTGCTCTGTTTGGATTTCAGTAAAAATTTAACAATACCTGTAATAAATAATGTCTTTTGCAGCCCAGGGCATCATCTGGCACTTCGGCTTTAATTTTGCCCCTGTTTGAACACTCTACAACATATGCACTTCTCTTTTGTCTATTATCCTAGAGTTGTGCTATTCCCAAATATTGACATCATCTACTTTTATCAGCATTAACTGCTCGGAAGCTTCCCAGGCTCATGCTCAGCTCTATTTCTTCCTATTGATTATCTTCCTCACTCCAGCAGGTAGCTAGCCAGCGAGGCTGTCCTGAGAAATAGCTTCCAATGACTTTATACGCACAATTTACACGGAATTGTTTAAAGAAGATATTAGCCTCAATACAAATCAGTGAAGCTCATTTAGTCAATACTGCACAATTCTGCTGTTGGCACCCTGTCACATGTTAGTCTTTACAGTTAGCTGCTGTACCCAATCTGCACATTAGCTATAGTATTTAGTTTCATATTAAAATGAAGCCGGGGTTTTTTTTTCCGCTTTTGCTTTCCTTTTTGAAATCTTTTCAGTGTACTTTTTACATCACCTCACTGAGCCATGTGATAGTAATATATTTTGAAATATAAAAACCTGAGATTAAATGTTTGATTTTTGACAGTGTTCTTAAATATAATAAATTCAAAAGGAAATACTGTTAAGTTAAAATGGAGTGTTTTTCATTAAGTCCAATCAAATGGTAGACAACAAAGGATCTTTTATTTGAGAATATGAAGTGAAAATGAAAACCAGAAAACCTTTACTAAGAAAAGGTCCAGCTAAATTATGTTGGAAGGAGGTCTCCAGATTGAGTTTGGGTGTTTCTTTTGCTAAAAGTGAATTAAACTAAGATATGTTATGAAGAAATATTTTACAAAGAAGCAAGCTTAATGCTTTTTGGAGATGAAAATAAGGTCTAAGGACAGTTGACTTTGAAAATAATTCTGAAGAAAGATCACATATGAAAAAAATTGCCACAGCATCTGATCTTTTCTTATAATCATAACAGGGAAATGTTTGGAGGAAAGTAATGCTAGTCCCCTCTTTCTCTTCCATAGAAATGCTGTAAAATTCTAGAAGGGGTGTTTACATTTCAGAATTACTCCTCCTTAAACTACTGGCTTATGATAGTTAATGAGATGATATCCAAATGTTGAAAACAGGAAAATTCAAATGAAAATCTAAATGTGAAATATAATATAATGAAATAACTAAGCAACATAATACTACTCTGAATGTTTGTGCAAATATTGCAAAATGAACTGCAATACATTAAAATTCTTCAGTGGTTGGGTAATACATAAGTGAAGGTTTATATATAAAAGCTTTAGCTATCAAAAAAAGGGATCTTTAAATCATACTTCCCTAAATTTTTTACTTGAAAACATCACTAACATCTTGGAGTGCATTTTGAAAAGTTGTCATTAAATCAATTTGCATATTTCTTTGCAAACTGAAATTCAAGGTAAGAAGAAAGCATAGTGATAAAAATAGTCTATTTGTTCTAAAATGCAGCTTCCAGCTTTAGTGGCTGAGTGGCAGAAAGCTTTGGGGAATATGAATGTAGAGAAAACAATTTCAGTTTTGGTGATTTTTAAGAACTATATCTTTTTTGTGAGTAAAAAGTATGAGTTGAACAAAATAACAATTTTAAATGATAGCAAATAACAACATCTTGAACATTAATATAGGAAAGCAATTAAAATAGAATTACCTAACAAATTATTAAAAATATTTCAATATTTTCTCTTTTTTCTACTATAAAATGTTGAAGGTGATTTTTGTATGACCTTTGCTTTCATTTCTTTTCTCTTTAAATATCAGTAGTTGGGAGCTAGAGCTCTGAAGCCCAGGTAGAAAAGACATGCTAAGAGATGGCCAGTTTATCCTGACCGTTCATCTTCTCACACATTTATTGCGAACTGACACTCATATAACAGCTTTTTTTTTTTTTTAATCACAAAGATTCAACAAAGAACAATTCCAGTACCAAGGGAAAATCATACTCCAGGAAAAAGAGAAATGTCATAATTGCTTATTCAGGTTGCATAAATGCAGGCATGGCAAAGACAAGTGCAATATTTGTGTGTGACAGCATTTTACCATTTAAAGAAGTCAGTAATCTAGACATGATAGTATTTAGATGTAATTGTATGTATGTATGCATATATCATATGTTATATGCAATGTACAAATATAAATTCCAGCTCCAAACTGAAATAGATAAACATTATTAATCTTTTTTTGTTCAAAATATTCTTTGATGAATATGTTCTTATGTATTAAGTGTATCTCTAACAACTAAATTATAAAATCTTTACGCTAGTCCGTTTACCATGTGATAGTCTTATATTCAATAAAATTATATGGTTTACATAGTCACTTAAACATAAGAACACTCTCAAGAAAGCAAATGCACATAAAACAATACAGGTTTTTAAAACTAACAGCAACAAAATAGATCAACATTTCACATAAATTAAGATGCTGATTTTTTTCCCAAAAAACTTTGTAGATTATTCATGAAGCTTAAAATCTGAGTTTTGTTTTCAAATTATGTCAAAACATAAAATTGTCAAACAAAGATGTTTCATAGTAACTTTCAAAACAAACTAATTTTTTTTAAAGTAGTTTTGGTTAAGTTTCTAAAATACAAAGGAAAAAATTATTTAAGTTTCTAAAATACAAAGGAAAAAATTATTTTGACTAGATCTATAATTTTTATAAGCCTTATAAATGCTCATATTTGTGATCATATTAAAAATTCGTATTGGATCCAGTTTAACTGCTTATATAGATTACCAAGATGATGCCCAATATCATGTATATCATTTCACTGAATTATTTTGTAGCAAAAAAGTGCCACACCAAATCCAGATATTTCAAATAAATCTCTCTTTCATAAATATTCTGGCTAGCAGAACCTAGACAAAAAGAATTTTTTACACTAAAAACTAGTTTTAAAAGCAAGATATTGAATTGGATGGGACATTCTCTTTTTTAAAAGTATAAACTTATCCAAATTAAGCACCTATACACATGCGTGCTCCCGCACACATATTTTGTTAGGAGAAATTATATTTTTATCCTTAAAGTAAACTGAATATGAACCCGTTAAGGTGATTAACATTGTAATCTATGTAATTACACAGCTTCTAAAGGATGTAAATGTTTAATTTAATCCTAATTTCCCATATTGAACAAGGTATCAATTAGTACTGTCATCATCAATTTTTATTATGTGGTAATATTTTAAAACATCAACTAACACATACATCTATCCAAAATTCTAAGACAATTTAACTTAGCTAAAAAAGATAAAATCAAACTGGATAGTTAATTGGGATATTTCATAACTTCTTTATTTTAAATACATATATCTGTAGAAACAAAGTACAATATTTAAGGAAATTAATATTAGCCTTCAGATACATAGAGTACATTTATGCATCTATTATATCCATGGAAAATACAGCTATTCCATTATATATGTGCAATTATATAATCTGTATAAGTGCAGATATGTCATTATATGTATCTTGTCTATCTATGCATTTTGTGCAGAAAAGAAAAGCATTCTTATAATCCAGAATAAAGCTACACAGGTGTGTGTGTGTGCATGTTTGGGTGTGTGTGTGTTTGCATGTGTGAAGGGAGAGCCGGAGGAAAAGAATCGATGGCTTCACAAAGAGGTTTTAAAGATAAAATATTAAACATGTTTGAAAATGAATATAAATGTATTGTGTTATATAAAGACATACCATTGACAGATTTTTCTCTCTCTTTTTCCTCTCGCTCTCTCTCTCTCTCTGTGTGTGTTCTGCTGTTAACAAGAAAATGAACATTTGGGATGAAAGAAAATGATGACTCTATAGAAACTTAAAATAGGACACTTAAGTTAAACTTATCAAATTAAAATTTAAATCCAACTGGATTTTCCTTATTTTCCTTTTTGAATATGAAATAAGAACCCTATAAAATGTGCACATGAATCGTAACATATTTAAATGTCTATTAAAATTTTTCCTCATGTAAATATTTGCATCATTAGTACCCTATAGTATCTTAAAATATTCTAAAGCCATGCATGAAAATATCATGAAATAAATCTGAAGGGCTCAGTCATCTTTGTAGCATAAAACTCAAGACTTTAAGAAAAAGTTCCTCACCCTTTGACTCAGACCGAACTGTTTCAAACCCTCTAGCAGAATGATTTTTATGTACATCTACTTGTTAGTTCTTCAAATTTGTCATTTTTTAATACTCTAGGGCTGAAAAGGAGAAAACATGGGGTTGCATATCGAGAATTTATATCACTACTTAATTGTTAATGTCTTGACCACCTTTAAGATTATGCATTTGGAGAGTTACAACCTCAGAAATTCCAGTGCTATAGCATTCAGGTGGTGCTATTAAATATCTTTTACGGAGCAGAGCCCCTTATAGCAAGAATACCTCACTAATACCTACATTCCTGAAGTCCTTAGTCTAAAAACCTATTTCTATATAAAAAGAGCCCTATTTAACAACTCTAAGGGTACCGATGTTGTTGTTTGTCATGATGTTGACAAAAAGCAGGAGACAAAAAGTTATCTGTAATTCTCAAGTGGACAGATTCACCCCCTAATTCCTAGATAATTAACCAGGATAAAAACTTTGCCTTGCATTGCCTCTCTTCAAGATGGTAAGCTCATGATACAATGAAATCAGAGCAAGTTATGGGAGGAGGGAATGGGGGCCTGGAAAGAGGAATACCTTTTTCTTGGTTCCACAAAGGGTTGAGGGCCTAATTATTTTTAAGTAGAATCCAACCAACCTCTTCTCATGCTTAGCTGCTCTGAGTGACACTATTTGTGATGCCCAGTGTGCTGAAACTGAGCAGGTTGCTGTCAGTTTAAAAATGACTATAATAAAAGTGACCATGAAGATGGATCTTGTGATTTTGCGTTTCTAATCAGTCATCTGTGAAGAACACTTTTGCTTTGATTCAGCAGACTGGTGACAGCCATGATTGATAGTGCACGAGGATGAAAAAAGGTTATTAACTGTCTTCCTATTAAGCTCAATGTATTACCCCTCTAGGTGCGTCTCATACTTTAAGTTAAAGTACTTATTCAGGTAAGGTCAAGAATGAACTCTATGGAGATGGTTTCCATTCTGCTGAAAATGAGCAAGGCATCCTTTTACTGATTGTTTTTTAATTTAGCATTAAAATTACATTTAATTCCACTGTCTTATTTTTATTGGCTAAAAAAAGAGAAATTTTCTCCTTCCAAGAACATCCTTACTGAAAACACTGGAAGTATAGAAAATAGCTTGAAATGTAAATTTGAATTTACATTTGAATGTAGATTTGAATGTAGAGCTAACTAGCAACATGTGTGTGGCACGTACATAAGTCTGTATTTAAGCAGATGATCATATATTGTATAATCTGAGGGTATTTTTAAGGGCAGACATTAAAATTGATTTGTGATTTAAAAAGTCTGTATAGTATTTGCAAAAATTGTTTTAATTTTCAATAATCCATACATAGCAAGCTTTAGAAATAACAATTTCTAAGATTAAATGATCTACTAGAACATTTAGATATTTGTTTTCATTTAGATATACTGTACTAACTTCATCTCATTTTAACTCTTTAAAATTAGAAATATTACATGTAGATGAACATTTGAATGATGGTATCTGTTCATGTCTTTGATGAGTATAATTACACATCCATCACAAATAATATGAGAGATCCTAAGGTATTTAAAATTTTTCAATGGCTCCGGGTACACTATTTATTAAATGATATAATAAACTTTGAAATATTGTCATATCTCCTATGTTCATTTATACTTATCAAAGTCAAAATATACTGAAAGATTTTGTATACTTCATTTAACTTCTCTTTAAAAGCATTTTATATTTACAAGCTTGGTTCTGAAAGATAATATATAAAATATATGCATTTTAATTTGAAATTGTAGTACTGTGTTTCTTCTTACATTTCCCACTGTAAATACTCAGTACATGTCAGATGTAATGTGAATTAGCCAAAAACATTCAAGGATATCGATAACTTGGCACTGACGTAACCATTTAAACTACAAGAAACTTTCAGCTCTCTGTCCTTAACCGTTCTTCATCGAACAACTCTGCAGAGTAGCACAGAAAGAGAAAATGCTACCAGAATGTTATTAGAGTTTCACTGCAAGGAAAATCACATTATATCCAAAAGTTTTCTCTAGTATATCATGACCTGTTTCTCCAGTGTCAGTTATTATACTTGTTTTTGGTATATAATAAATTATATTTTGAAAATGTACTGTTTTAATATTAGGATCCATCAACAGTGAAATACAGAGAAAGTAAGGAAATGAAGTTCAAGATTTCCCTGAATTTCTCTTTAGAGCCAAAAAAATTGGCTCCCTACCCTATTCTGCTTAATACTGCAATTGCTGTTTTGAGAACCCTTTCCAGGTCTCTAGTATTTTATGCATGCCAAGTATAACTTAAATACTTACACCCTGAGAGCCTCTTCATAAAAAAATGTTAGATCAATATGACAATTGTTTATTCAGTGAATTGTGTTTATGTGGAGTGGACTTTCAAAGGTACATTTTAGAATTCATACAAGATTCCCTCAATATGACTCATTAACTTCATTATTAAATGGATTTCTCTTTCTACCCTATATAACTTCAACAAACTTGTGCTTTCAAATTCAGAAATCAACTTTGAGATAAGTGATAGAGGTCAATATATGGTCAGTGATAGCATCCTATATTGTTGTTCAAATGTTTGCATAAGTTAATAAGAAATATGTTGCACATTTCTAAAAACATTATTTGCTTTTAAAATTTAAAAAAAAAAGAAAAAGAAAAATTCAGCTTCAAACTGAACCATGTAAATTAACAAAGTGCTCTCAATTATTAATGAAAGTCCTGTCTTCTATTTGCACTTGGGGGCTCAAGGAAAATTAGGAAATACAAAGACCAAGTAGGCCCAGGAGGAATGCATGGATTTCCTAGTCTCCTCGTTTTCTTCTCTTTAGAGAAGATCTAGAACACACATGACACATAGCACACATTTTAGGAAAGACCAAGGCTAAGACAGTTTCAGGTAAAGTTTAGGTCATTTCCAAGGCAGTCAATTAGCTTAGCTGAAATTGATATCCAGCTGTATTTTTTGCAGACTGGACACTGGCAGACAGTAAAAGTTAAAAATGTAACATCTCCTTTTATACTTTTGAAACTCCAGAACACAATGTTGCATTAATGTTGCTCAAGCAATTGACAGAACCAATGAAGAAAAATCCCACACCTTTGTGCAAACTCTTTAAATCTGGTTCTGAGGGTTATAGTGACTTGGTTTCATCTACTAATGGGGCACAAGTTATCTTTAGTTTACGGTATCTAGGGCTTGGATTGCTTTTAGCTTGAAACTCTCTTCCGAAACTCTTCCACTTCTCTATATATCTTTCCTCCTCCTCCTCCTCCTCCTCCTCCCCCTCTCCTCTTCCGCACCTCCCTCCTCCAAACCTACTAGGGGACATGGGTAGGTTTGTGAACTGGGTGGTGCACATCTGTGTAGCCGGAACGTGGAGGCTGACAGTTGCTGTCCACTCCCAGACTGTGTACCTGAGCGCAGTGGCCACTTTGCTCTTCCGCCCAGCCCACTTCTGCCTGCAGTGTTGCTGCTGTCACGCCAGCCCGTGATTTGATAGGCTTGTCGGGTTGCCATGGTGTTGACTTCTTGCCTCTGAGGAGCTGCCCAATGACTGGAGGGAGGTCTGGGATTAAAGCGGGAAGAGGCAGCGGCCACAGCGAATTTCAGCGGCAGCTGCAGCTGCTAGAAACAAGAAGCGAGAGGACGAGGTCTTTAGACTGCGTTCCCCACCCGCAGCCGGGGCGGCCAGTGAGGGGGGCAAGAAGAAGAGGGGTGGGAGGAGGTTGAAACGGTGACCACTGGAAGCCAGAAGATACAAGGGAGGGGTCTGAGACCCTCTCAGGAATAACTCATAAGCAATCCGCACGCGCAGAGATGGAAAATCTTTCAGAATTCGTTGTTATTCACACAAGACATTACCTGGGCGGGTGGTGGGACTGGGAGTAAACGCTTGTTAAAAGGGATTTAAGTGGGTGATACACCTTCCCCCACACCCCACCCTTTATTTGGGCAGCGAGGTAGCCTGACAAAGAGGCGCTCTGCGGAGAACTTCAAATTATGGAAACTAACTTACTCCAAGGAAAGAAAGTGCCATGAGACCAAAACCAAGTACAGGAAAATAGTTGCCTGGGCCGGCGGCCGGCGGGGGCGGCCCGGGGAGGGGGGAGCCAGAGGGTTCCCGTGCAATGCACAGCCCCAGACGGAAACCGTAAACTAGGAAATGAAAGGGAAAGAAACCGCTTCTGTTATAAATTAGTAGGTAGGTAAAGGTTACGCAAAGAAGAAAAGGGAAAGTAAAGCTGTTAAAAGAATAGAATAAAACCCCCGGGAGTTCAACTCAAAATCCGCGCGCCCCCTTACACACACACACACACACACACACTTCCCAATCCAAGGGGAGGAGGAGGAGGAGAAAAAGTGCATTCTGGTGTGATGAGAACTCTCTGGAATGTCTGGAGGAGAGGATAGGAGTGCGAGGGTAAGAAGACCCGGGTGCTAAATAATTGGCAGGAGGGAGAAATGGGGGAGGGGCGGGGTAGGAAAGAAAGATTCCGCGATTCACCGAAGAGACTTCGAGATTCAGAAGGAGGAGATTCCAATAGGAGGAAAGGAAGTACAGAAGTTGAGACCTGTAGCGTAAAGGAGGAAGCAACCCGAGTCAGTAAGAGAAAAGGAGGAAAAAGGTGTGTGCTGCTGAGGGAGGGCGTGGGAAGGCCACCACAGTCTACTGGAAGAAGCGACTGCTAGGACAGAGGGCAAAAAGGGCAGAGAATTGGAGCGACTTAGGCGGTCGACCAGAGAGAGCACCGCGGGGCAGCACCGGCGAGTGGGAAGCCAGGTGCCGCGCAGCCCGCTCCCCGGCTCGGGGCGACGCGGGGACTTTTCTGGCAAGGAGAGGAGCTGCTCTTCCAGCCTGCCCGAGTCGCGATTCACCGCGAGTCCCAAACACACGCCTCACTAACTACTTTACAGCCACTTTCATTGATTTTCTTTAACAAATAAACGTAATAGCCGTTACAGCAACACTTCCTTTTGCTGCAGCTAAAATGCCATAAGCTCTGATTGCTGCATTTCTCTGGATAGCAGTCTTCATATCTCCAAATAAATTGGTTTCCTTCACTTAAAAGATCAAATGTGTGATCACGTTCAGGTTGGGGGAGTCTCGTCTTCGCCCCCCTCTATGATTTGAGAATCACCTTTTAGAATAAGTAGAAGACAGGTCCGGATACAAGTTTGCAAACCTGGAAGGGCTCAATGACATTTGCATATTAATTTTTGCTAATAAATATCAATTTGGAAGGAAAACACCCGCGAGAAAATTGACTCCTTTGAAATTGCAGGGAAATTAACGCGAGTCCGACAGCCACACCTAAGCTACTCCCCCAGAGTTATCTTTAAAAAATATTTCCTCTAAAAATAAAGTATTGTCAAATATACTTCAATTAAAAAAATAAAGTATTTCTTTTAAAGTACCCGTCCCTTTAGAGAGGTTTGTGCTGGAGGTTCTAACATACATGTCAAAGGGTTGTTGAATTATTCATTATTGTAATTACTATCATCATTGTCATTATCCCTTTCCATGTGGAAATAATTTTATTATCGTAATTTGATATCTGAAGAATTTCCTGTTAGTCGTTTGATAATCATTTTTTTCTGCTGAAAAGAAAAGTTTTGTTTATAAATGAGATAGAGAAAATGTTTTAAATGCTTTGATGTTTGCTATAGATTTCCGTTTATCTAATCGATCGGAATGCCAATAAAATCGATTAAAGGTTTAGTGTTTTACAAACAACCATTTTGTGCTTTTTGATTTTATGTTCAGAATGATTTTAATAAAGCTAATGCTTTCCTTTAACATTCTCCCTTTAAAAAATCCAAACCTTTATCGTTTTTCCTTTTATTATTAGAAATTGCCAGTTAAAGTTCTTCTAATAGGAAAATAAAAAAAAAAATAAGCAATGGCTGCAATGGTTTAAATTTCATTTCTTGCTGCTCAAGGTATTTAAATAAAGCCCTTTAAAATCTGGGTGAATTATATGCGATCATTCAGTGATTGCGGAATATTAAATTAAACTTAGATAAATCCGCATTGAAGGAGGCAGCACCCAATCCTGAATTTATTTCCCATTTTCTCTAACAGCATCACTGCGCTCCTCTCTTTGCAATGACAATGTGCCAAATCTGGGCATTTTGAAAACATTTTCCATATGCTTTAACAGGGGACTGATAGACAAAGAAGAAAAGGAGATGATCTTTTTGCTCTGAGGTATATTTTCTTTAACCTTTTTCTCTTAGACTTTCACTGATAATCATTTTAAAGCAAAAGTTTGAAATCATTTAATTCTTTTTTCTTTCACCTTTTTTTTCCCCCTGTCTTGTAATTTATTCCTGAAATGAAGTTTTGGTTACAATATAATGTAAAGCTATCATTTCTGTACCTTGGCAAACAACGTTTGTTTCAAAATCTTTGATTTAGTTTCTGCTAGCTACCTTCTGTAATTGAAGATGGATTTAATTATACGTTTTGTAACTTAGATCATATGGGCTGTTTGTTTGCTGCAGGATTTAATGGTGCTTTTGTGTCTAATATTTAGGGGTGTTACATACAGAGGTGGTGGCTTTTCTTCAACTATAAAGATCTGCACTTTTGTCTTGGAAATGTGGATATTAGGATGAACATGGTGTCCTGTTTTCAAATAATTCTATTCAGTGACCAGTGTTTAGTATATTGTCTATAGAGCGTTGCCTTGACTAGATATAGATGTTTTATGTTTTAAAAGATCACAAATTAATCTACAATTCAGTGAAATCTCAGTTTTCTTTCTTTTCCCACTTACCTATCTTTTCCCATCTGCATCATTGTCTCTTAGAGATTTTCCCCAGAAGAAACATAAAATTTTTGTTGGATATGTTTGCTGGAAATATCTCCATGTGTTTCGAGAAGGGTGTGCTTGTGATCCTTGGTTTGGGTGATGTTAAGTGTGAATACATGTGCTGAGGGGGTTGGGGGTGCGTAGAGGTAAGTGATAAAGAGTCCTTATTAATTTGCATAAGAGCTGTAGAAGTGCTTGTGAAGTTAGTGAAGTGCTATTGTTTCGGGAGAGTCCCATCTGATTTTGTTTATAAACACTGGGCTGGTTGCCTAGAGGGAAAGGAGGTCACAGCGCTGTCTGAGCCCTGACCCCAGAAAGGCCATAGGGTGTCTGACTTTTCTCTCTCTCCCTTCCCCCATTCCTTCTCCACTCCCTTAATTCTTCTTCGATCAGACCCTCTATAACTCCTCCCTTTTCCCCATTCCAAACCTTACCTGTGCCTAACTTTACATAATAATGACTGCCCCCCCCACAGCACACGTTGAACCAGGTCAGTACCACCAAGGGGGGGGGGGGATAAAACAGATTTACTGCCAATAAAAACCAAAGAGGGACTTTAGTTAGAAAGCGAGAAACGTACAGAAATACAGAAGTACAGATAGAGACCGGGATCAAGATGGGGGCATTTTTAAGGCAAAAAAAAAAAAAAAAAGACCACAAAGGAGATAAGAACCAGGTTGGGGGAGGGGAAAGAATCAGTGAACCACAGATTTAACTGCCCACAAATGCTGCACACACATACACACTTAAAATGTCTTTCCTTTTTGAATTTCATTTCATCTAGCTCATGCTCACCATCAAAGAGAGTGTCCATTCTGGGTGTTATGTCATATTTTAACCTTCCAATCCCCCCCTCCCCGCTTCGTGAGTTCTCAAGAAAAAGATACTTTTTTCATGGTAATGAAATTTGGCACTCTTCCACACTATTTCTTGAATTACTTCACTGTAAATATAATGTATTTGTGACACCATCCCGAATAAACCCTGCACTTTCCGATTCACTGACAACTTCACGTCTCCCCCTTTACACACACACATCCATACCTCCCCACTCACAAAACGACAGACATTGGTATCAAGTTTAAGTGTGTTTTGGAAAGGAGTTGCTGAGTTAAAAATGTTAGTTAACAGACTGCCTTTGTTAAATAGCCCCCGGGTGCAGAAGACCCAACAAAAAGAGGGGAGGAGGAGGGGGGCTGAGGATCTGAAAGTGTCTGTGGTGATATAAAGGGTTCCTAACGCTGAAATCTTGTAATACCTCGTTTCAAACTGAGCTCATCTATAGACCCCGGAGGCGCGGTCAAAAGACTGGGAACCTTTTCCCCTTGGGCTGGGCTTGGTCTTGAGCTGGCGGGACGTGAGGGAGAGGGAGGTGGGGTATTTGTTACTGAATTGGTGAGGGCAGGGCGGGGGAATCCGGGAACAGACAGCGGAGGGCTCCTTAAAGCGACTGTAAAGTCCAGAGTGTCCGCGGCACAGATTTGGGGAATAAAATACGCCGAGGAAAAGTCTGAAAGTGGAAATTATCTTTTGTCTCAGAATTAATTACTCCTTGCTTCCAACACTCAACACCTAACCACCTGGCATTCCTTTTTGGTTCTCCCCCAATTGGGCGCTCGGCTTCAGGGTCCGAGTGCCCCGGAATGGGCTTGGCTCGGCTGGGGTAGCCCTAGAAAGTGTAGAAGAGGGTGTAGGGAAAGTTCTCGGTGCGGCAGGGAAACCTCTGCTCCTTTCACTTTGAAATAAAAAGTAGCCAAACCTTCCTTAAGGGCGGCGGCGGGTTCGCACAGAGTTTAGGGACAGCAGAATGGGGGCGGGGGGAGTGGGGTGGGACAGGGTCAAAGGTTGACGGCAAGGGGTCCTCTGAGACCCGAGAGGAGCAGCTGGGTTTCCTGGAGCGAGGGGCCGAGAAGGAAGCTGCCAAGGGCCGGGGCGCAACCGGGGCGAGCCGGGCAGATCGCGCCCTCGCCCGGGAGCAGCCCGCGGGCTGGGCTCGGGCTCGCCCGCCTCGCCGCGCCCCTGCCCGCGGCGCCGCGCTCCGCGCCTCCGGGCCCACCCCACGCAGACCCGCAGCCGCTTCTCCCCAGCTACCCTCCTCGCGCGGGCGCGCTCCAAGGCCGAGCCTGGGAGGAAACTCTTGACTCCGTGCTAGTCCCTCTCTGCCCCATCCCCTCAGCCCATTAACCCCCGACCCTCACCCCAGCTTCTCTTCTTAGGAAAGCGGTGAAAGAGGATGAGAAAGAGATGATTAAAAAGAACACACACAGGCTGGGGCGGGGGGGGGGGGGATGCTCGCTAGCAGAGGGATTGCAAAAGTGGGCGCTCCTCTTGCAAATCCTCCTTCCTTTTGTTTTCTTACTTAGAATTCAATAACCGCCCCCCCCCCCAACACACACAGGAGAGAGAGAGGAAGAGAGAGAGAGAGAGAGAGAGGAGAGAGATTTTCCAAGAAAAGACAGGGATGTATTTTCCAAGACAAGAGAGAGATGGGGGTGTAGAGAAGAAATAGCCACCAAATTTTTAAAATGGTTTTCCTGACTTGACGTTTGGTGTTTTGACATTAATGACATTAATGTTATTGATGATGTTTCAGGGAGAAAAAGGCAAAAGAAATAAAGGAGAACTTGAAAACGAAATGATCATCATTTCCCTATTCTTCCATGCCAGAAATAGACCCCTTTCTTCACCTGAGCCTGAAACAGACTTATTGTTCTCAGGTGTTTCCTTCATCATACACATTTACCCGTCTGAAATCGCAGGAAATGGTTTTTCCATCAGTGAGCTTGTACATGGAGCCCTCTCCCGCAAAGGGCTTGATCTTTTCTGATTTGAACCTGAAAGTCTCCCTGCCTTCATTTCCCCTCAGTCTTTTTTAAAAGCCCCCACCCCCTTCCCCAACACACACCTCAAATAGTTTTTTAAAGCTAGAATGTTTGCTCTCTGGGGTGTTTTTCTGTAAACAGCAATGCTACATAAACACCTTCTTCACTTGCAAGTTACAGAGAATTAAAATTTTACCACGGTGGTCATGTATGTTTCTTAAAGCATATGGATAAACTCAACTGAGACACAGCAATGATACAGTGGCTGTAAATAGGTAAGATTGTAAACAAAGTAACTTAAAAATCTTAGAAAGCCATACACTTTGAGCAGATTTCTTCCCAAACAAGTTTAAAATAGAATGGAGTCTTTGGAGAGGTAGATGATTTTCTTTCTGTTAACGTCTAGTAGCCCTGTTTTACACTATACTGGTACATACATAGAATTCAGATTCCTAAGGTGGTGATTTGCTCCCCCCCCCCCCCCCTTAATAAAGACCATATCTAGGTTTTATTCTCTACTCCAAGCCTTTGGACTTTCATTGTAACCTTAGCCAGCTGCTGTAGGCAACCAGCTTTTCTGATTTGGGCCTAGGTCTGCTCTTTTGAGGACTATGCTTTGATCCTCCCAGGTGTTTTGTTTGGTTTTTCATGCCATTTGCATCAGTTCTAGGATTTTCCAAATGTTCCCTGATAACACAATGTTTCAGGGCCAGAAAGATGCCTGTTTGCAGCGTCTGTTGTCCTGCGATAAACCTTTTTGTTGGTATTTGGTAGATTTGGTGCTTAAGGCCTAAGACAAGGTTTTGAAGCAGATCCTGGTGATCCAGAACTTCAAAGACCTGTCAGCTTCAAGGCAGCTGACACCTCACCTGTCCAGGAAGCTGGACATTACAAGTATTTCTTGTTTTTAGATTGTTTGGTTTGTACTTTCACCTTCTCTCTAGAATTCCTTTTTTTGAAATATTGCATAGATGGTGTCTACTTGTGACCTATAGTGTAGCAGTATATCAAGATGCTATCTGAGCAGCAAGAGATAGTGTGAATACACACACACACACATATACATATATATATATATATATATATATATTCTATATTCAGATATTCAGTAGGGGGTATTTAAAAGTATGTCTATTCCTAGTTTTAGTTAATTATCTTTTAATGAAAGTGTCACTCATATTCACATCTGTAATATTGGGAAGAGATAATTAGATTTTCAAATGAGAATCAGCCACCTTAAATTTTGCACCAGAAAATACCAAGTATATTTCATTCTAATGAGATCTGTAGTGGGGTTTTAAAATTCATCATAACGTGCTTCAAGAAAGATAATTCAACAGACTTGCAAGATGAAAGGTTTCTTTTTCCCCTCTAAGTCTTCTTAAAGCTATTACATTGAACTTAAGCAATTCTGATAAAATATTCAAAAATATTACATAAAGGCTAGAACCATATATCCCCACTATCACCCTTGCACCCATCACTTATTCTCATTTGAAAGTTTACTTTGACTCAACTAACCACTTGCATCAACCATGCCCTGGGTCCTCTCTCCTGCCTGTGCAAGCGAAAGATCCGTGTTTAAATAGGTGTCTATAGATCCAGAGTGCAATTCTTCCTTCGAAATAGGCTGGGCCAGGCGGTGTTTGCACACTGCCAGGCACCCTTTATTTACATACATCTGCATATTTGCTCAGTCCCCGCATTTCTCCATTAAAATGCGTTCTTGTATGCAACAATAAATTAGGCAGAGGGAAAAAAAAATCTCTTCATTCCTCTAATATTGTCCTTAAAGCTCCCTAGTAAACAAATCTTTGGTCCGAGAATAATTACTTTGCTTCATTAAATTAAAAAGAAAAATTCGACTGGTTAAAGGGCATTGCTTTGGCGGTATTTATGTTTTATTTTCTCTCCCTTTTTGCTGAAGAGAAAGAGAGAGAGAGTGTGTGTGTGTGTGTGTGTGTGTGTGTGTGGTTGTGTGTGTGGTTGTGTGTGCGTGTGTGTGTCTAATGAAGTTTGGGAGTCGCGCGCGCAGGGGCGCGTGGGGTGCGAGCCCCGGAGATCCCCATCTCCTGCCCTCTCCGCGGTCGCAGCGTCCCCGGCTCCCGCCGCAGCGCTCCGAGCCTTGGAAGCCGCGAGGCTCCCGGGCTGCTCCGAGTCCGGGCTGCGCGTCATTTGCAGTCTGGGGAATGTTGATCACCTCACTAATTACACCTCTCTCTCCCCCCTCTCCCTCTCCCTCTCCCTCACTCTCCTCTCTCATTCCCAGAGTGCATATCGGGAATAGACACACAAAGACATGCGCACTCAACTTAATCAGCCATTTTTTTAAACAGGGCTAAAACGATAATAATTAGCAGAATAAAGACATATCGGATTTTCATTTCCTTTCCTCCTTTTCCCAACCCCTTCACAACCAAACAGCGAGACCGCGGTCGGCACATGCTTTAACTCCTCCCGGACCCCCGAGGACCGCTCCATGCCCCCCACTTTCTGCTTCAGCGTTTTTATTTTCACCCAATAAAGTTCGAGGATTATTTTTTTATTTTTTTTATTTTTTTTTTTAATGAACCCTCTCGTTTTACTTGGATGTGATCAGCTGTAAGTAAAATAAAAGCAAAACAAAAAAGAGGCGAAGATCGAGTAGGAACTGCAGGGGAAATGGAAAGTAAGTTTTTTCTTTAACTTTTATTGAGTAGTTTGTGTTAAATTTAGGTCGAGTATCGATTATCTTTCCAGCCTGATCTTGCACAATCTTTGATATTTCGCTCCCTCTCTCTCCCTCTCCGCCTCTCTCCCTCTCTGCCCCTAGCTCGCTCGCTCTCGCTCGCTCTCGCACACATCCCCTCATCCCGACCATCTCTTCCGCTCTGCCCCCCTTTTCTATCTCTTTCCCCCTTTTTTTGGCTCAAGGATTTGCTCCGCTGAAAGAGGGAGGGGGCACAAAGGGACCTGATTTTCCACTTTCTTTGGGGGGGCTGCGTTTTGGAGGATTTAACTTTTGGATTGAAGTGGCTGATCATTCACGTTTCGTCGAGCAGTTTTCTCTCCTTTTCCCTGTCTTTTCGGGTTCTGTCTCCACCGCGAGCCTGTGGCGTTCTCGTGGCTCGGGGAAGCTGTCAGCTCCGCAGCGGCGCGGGCACTGCCAGGGGTCCCCGCTCGCCCCGCGCCCCCACGCCCCGGTCGGGATGACCCCTTCTCTGCACTCATCCTCGGAAAGTTTGGACGTTGGTCGGTGGGGCTTGAAGCCCCTCTCTCCCTGTTTTACAGCCCCCACCCCCGTTATTCAGCCTCTTTTTCCTTCCTCCTCTTACCACCCCCACCCTTTCCTCTCTCAAGTTCCCCGAAGGGCGCTTAGTGCGCGGGACTGGCGGAGGACGGGGGATCTGTACGCCTTGGGCGGGGGAGGGGGGGTGTTCCAAGAGGCCGGGGCGCGAGCAGGGGCTGGGCAGCAGGTAGACACCCGCCGGCCGGAGCGGGCAGCGGGCACAGCCGAGGGCTGCTCCCGGCGGCGCGGGCGGCGTGGACTCGGGTGCTGGCGAACGGAAGGCAGGTCCGTTAGGAGGCGGGAACGCCGGGCCTTGGGGCCAGGGACCCGGGAGGCGGCTGCAGCTCTCGCCAGGCGCTTTCGCTGCCGGTTGTGCGTTAGACTAGAAGATAGATGCCAGCGGCTTGGGGTCAAGAATCTTTCCTTTCCTTTTGGCAGAGGGCAAAGGGTGTGTGTGTGTGTGTGTGTGTGTGTGTAGGGGGGAGGCTGTGGCCGGCTCTGAGAACTGATTTATTCCCTGCCCCCCCCTCCCCAAAGAGGTTCCATGTCTGCAAAACGAACTTCACCTTCTTCGCCTCTCTCCGCATCAAGTGCGCCTTCCGGCCGGGAGCAGCTAAGGGAAGAGGGGCTGGAATGCGTCGGGTCTCGCCTTCCTTCTACTTCTAGTTCACTCCCTCCTCCCCCTATTCTTTCTGATCTCTTCTATCAGAAAATTATAATAATAAAATTTCTCATGGAATTGTATAAAGTTTCTCTGCCGATGCCCAAGTTACTGAGGGTTTCCCATCCTGGCCCCCTTCCCCCACAGAAGACGGTGCACTGGTTTGTATTTCTTTTGTTACCTGTGATCCGGGCGGGGGGCTCCTTTCGCGGCTCGGGCTGGGGTCCGGCCCAGAGAGGAGGCTCCAGCGGGCGCCTTTGGCCGCGACTCCTCACTTCCGCGCGGTTCTGGTGAGATCTTAGCTACCGTTCGGTGAGACACCCTCCTTGTAGGTACCAAAGGTTCAGATCGCAAACACGGACCCCCCCCCCATCCCGACCCCTACACACACATACATACATACACACTCAACACGTACTCACAGACACACACACATTCTCCCTGCTCCCCCCCCACCTCCAGCCCCCACCTTGCCTTTCCCCTCCCCCTTCCAAAAAAAAAAAATCACATACACAACAACAACCCCCCCAAACCAAACAAAAACCCAAAGACAAGTTCACTGGCGGAAGATGGTGGATTGACACTGACTCAGACAGAGGCAGGTTCACCAGGAAATCTGGCGGTCCGGATTTCTGACAGTTGCATTTCCTCTCCTTGAGTCCTTACCCGCCCCCCCTTTTTAATAACTCTGTTCCATGTTTAATCAAGGATCATGTAGATGGCAAAAGGAGAGACAGAGAGAGAGAGGAGAGAGGAAGAGAGAGAGGAGAGAGAGAGACACGAGACAGGAGGGTTTTTTTTTTTTTTTTTTTTTTTTTTTTTTATTGTGTTCTCCTGGATTTTCAGTGGCTTGATCCCTATAAACGTGGAGTGGTTAAAGCTCATATGTAGTATTATGTTTTTAGTTGGGTGGATGGATGGAAGAGTCAGGGAGAGGCTGCGGCTGCCGCTGCCTTTTCGGGTGTTGCTTAGATTAAGGCTGAGACTTGGCTGCGATTGGGACGCGACAGTGACACGGGCATCGATCGCTTCCATTGAGAGCAATGCAAAAACACAGCCCGGGTATGTAACACTCTCGGTGCCATCAACATTTGTTTTACTTTATATTTACTGGCAAAACTGACAGAGCAAGCTCAGACTTTCTTTCTTTCTCTCTTTCTCTCTTCTCTTTTCTAACTGAAGAATTAAAAACAATTGTATATAGAAGTTGTGGGAAATGATGGTTTAAATACAACAGAAAGGAGATATTTGAATTATTTCACTACCTCTGTGACTGATTGTGTTTTAGAGTTTTTTTTTTTTTTTCTCCACAAAGGAGCATATTATAGAAAATGAAGGTTTTTCTTTTTTCCTTCCTCTTCTTAAAAAAAGAAAATCCTTAAGGGAATATTTGATAGTTTTCAGTGTTTGCGGTTTCAATCAGCAGGAAGGCACACAAAAATAAAAGATGGCTAGCCAGCTGTTTTAACCTCTTGCACCTGGCTTCAGTGTGGGGATCATAGGTTTATAGAGTTATTTTTTTAAAATGGTTTTAATATTTATGGCATAAACTGAGGAGAGAGCATCACTGTGTATTTATTCAATAGTTGGTTGCTTTTGGATTTAAAAAAGTAAACTCAATATTTAAGTGTTCTCTTTTTTATGGCAGTGAAGATAGAGCCAATGAAATATGGGTGAAATACCATAAATCTGAAAAGTGAAATGTACCTAAGGAACAAAGAAAGGTCAGGTAAACCAGCTGTGTAAGTCAAAGCAATAGCACCAACTGTGGGGTTAGGACAGGGAGAGTGGACTGTGGGTCTAGGAAGTGAAAGTTGCCACTGAAAGTTAAAAATGAAGGAAACATGGTTCAGGTCTATTGTAATCTTTCACAGTTTTTAGGAAATGAGCCCAAATCTGTTCATTAATTTTGACCTAGTTGGATTATTTTAAAAGATGCTGCACCAGCAAAGGAAAGCATAAAGGATGCTGAGAAAATCGCTGTTTAATATTGCAGAATTTACTGCTTTCATTCTGACCATGAGCCTAAATTTACACAATGAAATTTGATTATCTCTAATAACAATATTAGATCCTCCACTGGATGGATGAGAATTGAGGTGGTTTTGTTGATTGCAAGGGTTTAATGTTGCATTTCAGAATCTGATGTGGTTTGGCCTCCCTTCCATTAACTGGAAAACCCCTGAGGTTTTACAATTATTTCTTAAAGATAATACATTTAAGATTGCATTGGTAGGCTGAAGAAAAGTCATAAAGGCAAGAAGGGAAGCCCTTAATAACTCTTGAGATTCAGACATGTTCAGCAGTTAGATTGGCTCTGACTTCACCAAGGGTCGACAATGTGTCATTTCCACGAAGCCAAATTGCCCTCTGCCTATATGATATTAATGTGCAAATCAATATTTCAGGGATTAAATTTCCCTTCTTCATTTTTTATGGTTTCTACCTCAATAAGTCTCAAGTCTATTAGAAGAGGCTGGATGATTTAAAATCTTTCACTGCAGAATGGCTTGTCGTAGTCTTGTTTCACAGACCATTTTAGGATTTTCATTATAAAGACTAAGGGCATCCTAAAGAAGTTGTGAGGTAGTATAGAGACATGCTCAATAGCATAAAGCCCTAGTTCGATTAAGAGCTAAGGGGTATTGGAAATATAATATATATGTTTATGCAATAAAGACACACACACATTCTGCTCCTTTAAAAATATTATGTTAATCACCTATTGATTTATTTCAAAATCAATGGAAGTTCCTTTCTTATTAGTGATTTGTTCAGCATTCTTGAGGACTGTGTTAATTTCCTTAAAGAGTATGCATGAATTGGCTTGGTGTGGAAGTATTTGGGAGGGCTTTTCATTTAGCAATATTTCCCTAAGAAATATTTCTAGAAACCATTGTTTTTGAGTAATAATCAAGTGTTGTCATGTGCATACGTTGTTGTCGTAGCTATCATTGCATTCTGTGGCGAATGATTTAGCTGATATCTGTTACTGGAGGCCTTCTCCAATTCATTTTACATTTATTTCTAGTACTAAGTAGGCACAATGTTTCTTTTAACCCTCGTGGAGAAACACATTTGTAAAAGAAAATATGTGATTTGATTGGAAATAATACAAAGCAGAAATTTGGGAGGTCAAAATAAAAGATTGTGACTTTATCACATAGTCTTGGGAAGGCCTACTGTCTATCATTTGGTGGTGGTTTATAGTCTAAAACCATCTGGACCAAGTTCCGCACAGCTGCACGAATTTCATATGTGATAGAACATTTTTTCCATTCAGTGTGAAATGTTCCTTCCTAAAAAACGTACACCAGACTCGCTTAATTTAGTCTGTTAAAAGAAATGCACATGAAAAAGGACAAAAGGCTCTTTAATCTCTGCAAGCTGTTTGTTTTTCTTCAAGATTCCTGTCTGTTTGGGTTTGAAAAGTCATGTTTATTGAGGGGATGATTCTGAGGTGTGACATTAAAATAATATATGATTTTTGGACTGGTGGCCACGCTCCTGCTTAATTTGCAGAACTACTTTTTATGCCTGTCAAAACATAGAGTTAATCTATCCTTATTTACAATTAATCTCAATAAAATTAATCTTAACTATGCTTTATTCAGTGGCTTAAAATATCTAATTATATTCAATTAACTGCTGTCATAGTAATTAACATTGCTTAATTGCCTCTGCATATATTTATGTAAAGCTCATTAGGTGCTGATGCACCCTTTTCCTTTTCTACTTGTTATTTTTGCTGTTGTCAAACCATTTTCATCTCCCAAGGTCCCACAATGTCAGTGAGAGCAAATTCTTAACATTTTCTTGAAATGAATGTTATTGCTTTTCTATGAGAAGATATTCATTATTAAGTCTAAGTCTTTAAAGACTGACCCCCCCACCCCAATACACACCCTGGTTTTCCCTCATCCTGGTCCCTACCACACTCACAAAATATTTTCTGTCATTGTTGCTAGAAATATGAGAAGCCAGGTTAAGCTTTGTGTTTATAAATGAGGAGCCTTTCTGTGTCTGCCTAGGGGCTCTACCCACAGGCAGAGTTTTTATCCTCTAAGACCATTCTAAGGGTTAAAGACTTGGCCAAGGTTCAAACTGAAAAGCGCCCAGGGAAAGTGCATGTGAATATGTACAAGTTTCATGTAATTAGTGCTTAATTATATTAACATATGCAAATTGTCAACTTAGGAGCTTGTTGAGCTGGCAAAGATCAGCTAGGCACAATTGCTGTATTGTTCTGAAACAATAATGGATTTCAAGTTGGATTGTGGAAACACATAACTAGCTATCTAATTTAACTCATACCATGGTGAAATTTCATTAGTCTCCATGGAGACTGGTTTAATTGTGCTGACTAATGTTCTGGGCTGCAGAATGTCCTAAAAAGAAAGCGTTGTTTGCCTAATCCACCTTACAATGACACTTGTTTGTACATGTTTCCCTTGTGTGAGAATTTGCATATGCAAATAAATAGTTTCTCTGCCCCATTTGTCATGGCTGTTCATTACCCATGAAGAGGACATTGTTACTAGGCTGTTACTGAGTCTCCCAAGACAGGATAGTGTCAACCAGTCCAACTACATTCTTTCATAATTTGTTTCTGATTAATAGAGCAGAGTGAGTCTCAGTCTCTTTGGGCATCTGCAAAGGGAAGGTCAGTTCTGTCACAGAAAAGAGTTTCTGCAGTAGACTGGGGGACTTTTTCTTCTTCTGATCATTCTCCTTTTTCCATTCATTGGTCAACACCATCATATTTAAAATAATGTATTCTTGTTCTAAGAATGCCTCTACTAATAATCTCTAGTTTCCTAAAGCTAAAAGATAGGAAAAGAAAGGGGATTCTGTTATTGGAATATTAATCCTGTTTTTGACAGAAAGGTAAACTGATATAATTGCTTTTCAGTTGAAGGAATGGGGGTTTATACAAGTGTGAAAGCATCGGAAAAGGATTAGCATTTTTTTGCATAATGAAAAGCTCTGTTGAATAGGGTTCTGAATGGCTGACTGAATGACTAAGATGAAAGGAAGATGAAAATGCAGGCCCCTCTTTATGCCCATGCTCTGCTCTCTCTAAAGTGATGTTTGTCCAAGACTTGAGAAAACAAGCAGGGGCTCAGATTTCAGCAACTTATAAGATGCCCCGAGTTTTCATCATCACCGGGAAGCAATATGTATGACAATGGTGCCGCGAGAGGATGATAAACAGAGGCTTGTATGCAGAAGAGTTTTCAGAAACATGCTAGGCTAGCCAAATATTGACTATTGGGTATCGAGAATTCCCAGCACTTTGCTGTCAAAAACGGTTATTTCAGAGGAGGCCAAGAGTATGGTGTGGATATTTAATTTAGTTAAGGATGGAATATATGGTATTCCTCTGCCCGCCCCCCATAGGCTATAAATAGTTGTCTCAGTTGGTGGAACACTTCTTTTGGGAAAGAGTTGAGTATCCTGACTTTTGGCAATGTTAAGTGTGCTAAGTGGCCCATTAGCTTTTGTGGTTGGGAGGGGTTAGTCAAAGAGAATACAGTTATTTTTCTTAGGATTTAATGCAACTTTATGTTGCTATGTAGGTATATTGTGCATTTCATTTTGAGATCAGTCTTTTACAAAGTGTCTGAATATTGTATGTTCATTTTTGGAGACATTGGCAGTAAGGTTTTCTCTTGTCACTAGTTAGAGCTGTTAACTGGTTACCTACCAGTTGACAACATAGTCGGGCTCTCAATGATGTTTCTTCAACCATAATTAGGGGAGTTAAAATACCCTAAGTGTTAAGACACTTTCAAAGGTGGGAATTGATTCTTTTGTACATATGTAAATCAAATGCAGTGTGGATAATTATTTACAGTATACATTTTAAACAATCTCTTTCCAGTCTGAGGTCACAACAGATGAGCCCCTGAAGGCTGCCCCAGAGCAGGATTGAAAGATTCCACCAGATATTAACCTAACTTGTTTTGTTCCTAGAGTGTAGAACTTCTGTTTGCCTCATCACTTTCGCAGTTCAGTTTCTGAGGTGCTATTAAGAATGTTACATGGAAACTTGGGAAATCAGAAGTGTTTTCACGTAAATTAAAGTATAAGGGTTGCCTCTTGAGTACAGAATATTGTAAAGGAAAAGTGTTTGATCTTGGTTATATAAAGTCACCAAAATTCTTTACTGGAGTCCCTTTAAAAATTTGTCAAGAAATTCTGGATTGTTTCAGAAACTTATGATTAACTTTATGATATGCTTGCAAAAAGTCTTAAAAGAACAAAAAAAAATCCACATGGAGGCTATTTTACATGCAGAAAGGCTTATTAAGGTATTTCCATAAGAAAAATGTGTTAATTTAAAAAATAAATTCATTTATATTTTAAGACATTGTTAACCAAGCACCATGTGTTGTAACTGGCAGCTTTCCAGCCACCATGGAAGTGGATCACACATGGGTTAATAGTAGCTTATGTGATGTCTGCATTCTTAGGAAATGGGCAAAAGCCCAGGGTATTCTGATATCAAGATTTTAGGAATCAGACAGAAAGCGGAATATATGTTTATATGTGAACAGATGGACACATGTGAGAACTAAAAGTGCACAGTTTCTCTTGGCACTTGTTTTAGTTATCCCTGATGATATAACCAAGATCTTAGTGCACTCGCATTCTTTGATGGCTAAGGATGAAATGGTCTTTTAATGAGGGCTCAATGGCATTATTTTCTTGCATAAGGATTGTGCCCCTGTGATCTTACTGGATTTGATGTTCTGTTAATTCCCTAGTTTCAGAGGTTCACAAGTTGCCTTGAAAGTTTGATATAGTTTCACGTTTGACATACAATCCTCAGTCCAGGGATGGCTGCTCTCACTCCCCTACTCTCAAAGATTTGTGAGTAAAATAATGTATTTGCCATTTTCAAGCACTTTTGAATGTATGCAACACAACTTAAAAATGGCTTTGACACTAAAGTCCTATTTGCAAGCATCTTATCTCTGATATAATTAGCCACTTTAACATTCTAGAAATTGAAAAAATAAACAAACAGCATTGGAGAATTTGGGTGGCTTGACTTGGTTAATATGTCATAATGCCCTGATGGTCCAAGACAAGTCCTGAGTAGGTGTTTTAGTCATTCAGGTCAGGAGTTCATACACTAGCATCATGGATGTAGATGATCGGTCATTTCTCATGTTTGCTTGTCCTAAGGATATGACAGAGCACAGTTGGTAATTTCTGAACAGTGCCCACTCTAGCACATACCTCTGAAGACAAAGTTTATAGGTTCCAGTGTGTTCTAGCAATAAAAACAGAAATCGTTCTGCGAGTATTTACTCAGATCTAAATCATTTTAACCAGGGAAAATTGACTTTTGGGTTAAAATATGCATTTTATAACTGTCCATAAAATTATTTTCCTTCACTGTAAAGAAGAAAGGAAATCCTTAGCTTTAACAATGGTTAAAATACAAAAAAATATGAGCTGGTGTGTGCCACCTGGTTATATTGTTAAAAACAAAACAAAACAAATCTTTGTAAGAGGGAAGTTTAAGGAGAATCTTGAAATTCATCTGCCTGGAAGAATAAATTGAGGAAGCCCAATTATTTCCCAAAGTACCTTAATTAAACCTGAAAGGCTTTATTAATGTGGATTCTCTAAAATACAGTTCTTAGTCCTTTTTTTCCATAAGGTTAGGAATAATGCAAGTAATACCTCAATTTTCTGAGCCCACTACTTACTCGAGAACGAGTCATCTCTTTTGGTTTAGTATATACCACATAGGAGGGTGTGTAAAGACACATACGCACACAACCCGACCCTTTTTCCATGTTTGTGTCTCTCTTTCCTCTTTAGATGTACCCATAGGGGTAGCCTGTGAAATTTTCCCTCTGTAGACTAAATTCCTTTCATTTTCTGAGAACTGACCAACATGGTCACAACAGAAAAAAAGCAGGTAGGTTTGTAAGGGAAACTATCAACATGCTAAAGCCTGACAATACCCTAGAGTTAATTCAGTTCAGCCAGCTCATTGTAAAATATGAGATATTGAATTCAGGAGAAATAACCATTGAGTTACCAAGCAAGCTAAGGAAATGTCAGGACAAAACTCAGATATCCCAATTCAAGGACTAGTGGTCACACATTTATATTGGCTGGTTGGAAAAGGGTTTGTTATGTAACTGAATATGGTGGTGGAAATAGAGAAGAAAAGGAAAATGTTGGTAATCCAACAGTGGTACTCTTTCTTCTGAGAGAAGAGTTCTCTACTACGAAAAGGGAATGAGTACAATCTGAATGGCATCTTATCACTGTGACAGTATACATATTTTGGGGTTATTTAGGAGGTCAGACTAGTTGCGTTGAATGGTCGAGAAGAGTTTATGATTTATAAAAGTACCAAGGATCTCAGTCAGTTAAATTGTATTCTTAATAATCATGAACATGGTGTTGTGAAGATTAAGATTTCTCTTCTATGTAGGGAAAGCAAATGAAGACAATGCTGTGATGTTGTAAAGGTAGCATAGTGCAAAGAAAGAATGACACAGTAAAAGGCAGACATTCTTTTGATTCTATTTACTTTGGATTCCTTTTTTTAAATTTGTTTTTATTTTTTTATTTTTGCATTTAAAGACAGGAATAGAAATTTACTACCTCCCAAGTTCTCTGAGAAGTTCTTATAGCCAAAAGAGAAAGATTGAGTATGGTATTCCTAATTCAAGTATGTGAATCTTGACTGCATTTTTAAGAGCTTGGCCTCCTTTTTAAATGAGTTTACTTTAGTTTAAACTTTAGATATTTGAAAATCTACTCCATTTTTGACAAATCAAGGACCAGTAGGAATTGTGTTAGAGCTACTAGACACCTGAGTTAAATTCTTATTATGGATGTAATCTTTGTAAGCTTCAGCTTCCTCATTTGTATCTTAAAGTTGTTGTAGAGATTACAGAACACTAAAGTGTTGTGAACATTAAAATAAGTAAATATGACAGGGCCTGATACCCTGTGTTCCCTTTTTCCTTATATTCAGTAGCTGGTTTATGTAGTACCCAACTAAAGAGCATTTGGTCAAGCAAGTCAACATAGATCTTTTGAGTAGGGATGCCCCTCTCTCTTACAACAGAAACAGAAATTAGGAAATGTGTTTGCAAAAAGGGTATATTCTTATTGATATACCTGGATGGCATCTTTGTGGCTAGTCCTTACCTCATTATCTGCCCCTCCGTCATCGTGAGTTGTTTTGGTTTCAAGGGCTTTTAGACGTTTAATGCATTTCTGGGTCTTTTTCTAAGAAGCAAATTAGAACAGGAATAGTTTTTAAATAATTCAGACCTTGGTCTAACTACATGAACTCCAGATTCCAGACTGTCCATTATATGCAATCATAGACGATACCACAACGCTTATTTAAATCTTGTTGACCCAGCCTGTTTGAAAGCCTTAGAATTACAGGATTTCCCCAAACTGGATTAGATGCAATAGAAATACCTTTCCAGATTTTTGGTATTATGATATTTTGATACACAGCAAAAGGAGTATGGATACTGTTACATGGCCCCCTGTTGATCAAGATTTATACCAACTTAGAGAAGAGATCCAGTTATTAATAATCCAGTAATGCTGTACCACCTTTAAGTTTTCTTGAGGGATTTTATAGCCAATTTATGAGACTCCTTGGCTTATCTCTTGGAGGAGATCACAATCCTTTTTTTAATAATGATGCATTATTCATTGGAGGAGCACCCAAGTTCAAAGATAAGATTCATGACAAAGGTTAATAAATTTATAATACAATTTTTGGACTACCTAGAAATGAATTGTTTCTGTTATGGATCTTCTTTTTTGAAATTTGTAATAATTTCCCATTGTTATACATGTAAGATGCACATTTAAAACTATTTGTATTTTTATGGGAAATGTAAGTGTACTTGGATTGTAACTTCGCAGCTTCGTGTTTCATTTTTGCTTAATATGTGTGTTTCATAATCTTTGTTAAAATTTTCCTAAAAATAAAAGTGTGCGCCTCGCCCGTGTTCTGGTCATTTATGAGTGGCCTGGGACTTGACAATTCACTTGAAATATACTGATGTAAAGCAAAGCATTTATTGAATACTGATAGGCTAATAATATATTTTAATGAAAGAAAAACAGTTGACATCTAAGCATTTTTCACGATGCTTGTTTAAGTGTTTCTTCAAATAAACTTTAGCCTCCATGAGGGCAGCAGCTGTATCTGTTTAATCACTGTATTGTGACAGACGTTATTGGCAAATCTTTGGTGCTCAACAAAATATCTGTTGAATGGATGAAAAAAGAATAATAGTTAATTAAAAATATAAATAGAAAACTTCAGTTTAAGGACACCTGAGTGGCTCAGTGGGTTAAGCCACTGCTTTCGGCTCAGGTCATGATCCCAGGACCCTGGGATCGAGTCCTGCATCGGGCTCCTTGCTCAGCAGGGAGCCTGCTTCTCTCTCTGCCTCAGCCTGCCACTCTGCCTATTTGTGCGCGCGCTCTCTCTCTCTGACAAATAAATAAATAAAATCTTAAAAAAAAATGAAAACTTCAATTTACTATTCTACCAAAATCTTCCTCTATTCTTGAAATCTAGGTACTGAAAAGAAATATACAGCCTTAAAAACATCTGGGTTTGTCTTGGAAAACTCCATAGGGAAAACTATCTTCAGCGCAATCTAAATGGGTTTTTATATTAGAACCATAGATCGCTGTAGTCAGAAGGGATATAGCATAATCACCTCGTTTAACCCGTAAGGAAACTGCAACTCAGAGAAATTCTGGGAAATATCACATAACTACAGCACCTAGTTGTTCAGCTCTAATGTGTATGTGCCCTTTAGCAAATCATTTAGCATTTTTTACCTTAGTTGGCTTAGCTGCTCCCATATCCAAAGATCCTATAATATTAATATGAAAATAATTTCTGCAATGCTGGAGATTTTTTTTTTTTTAATTTGTGGAATTTTTCCAAGCAAAGGAAGATTTTTCAGTTGGTACCGTTTCTGTGATGACCACAGCACAAGCTGACTGTTCGGGGATTGTAATGTTAAGCTGCTTGAGATAGACAAGAATTGCTTGAAAGGTGAAAACTTGCAGAAAAAATGGGGTGGGTCATTTAGTTCTTGAAATGAAGCAGGGTGCAGATTAGGAATCATTATGATTTGCCAGAAGTCGCTAGTCATAGAAGCCTGTTTAAGTGCTCACTGTCAACAAGGAAATCATGGGCAGCACTTACAGTGGCTCACCTCTGATTTATTCATAAACCTCACGCGAGCACTTGGCTTTGTTCTTACTCTAGTAAGGGGGACTGATGCCAATAAGAACGGGAATAAAGAGCTCCTTGCATGGTCCAAGAGTGAATAGCACTTTACCTCAAAGCCTGACCTCTTTTCCTGAGGTCTGTTATGCTACTGTTGACTCTGATTGGCTGTGTGTTCTCAGAGGAAATGAGAGGAGAGGTTATAACAAGTATCTACTCTGTAAACTCCATAGTATACATAACAAGAACTATGTAACTGGAACTTAGGTTCTAACTTAACCTAAAGGGTTGCGATATTTATGCTAAATGGAAAGGCTTCCTTTTCCCTTCTCCTTTGAAGTCTGAGGAGATTCACATTTAGTAATAGTTGGAAAAAATACTGCTTCCTTCTGATTGAAGAATGCAATGTTCTTGGAGTAAAATGGGTTTTGGTGATCCTTTCCCCCCATTAAAATAAATTTAGAGACATTTAATAATATAGGAAATGAAGGGTTCAAAAATAAAATATGTACTACACTGGGATAAAAAAAAAAAAAGTGGGCTTGCCCGATTGATAAGCCATATTTATCTGAAAAGCTTTATCTGGGCCACTTCACCAATTATGCTCTGCTTCAGACGCCCATGTTGAGGAGAAGGGACCTTTAAGAGACAGTCAGCTGGCTGGTTTGCACTGGGGCAGAGGTTGAGTAGAGTTACTTAAATCCCCAGAGCCACATTTAGTTAATGCTTGTCATTCCCCCCCCCCCCATCTTGTCCATTTTGGCTTCCCTTTTTCCCTTTTGATGAAGTTGGTCTCTTACTTCTAAAAGTGCACATATTTACACAAAAATTTCCTCAGATTTTCACAACACATTAACCCAGAAGAGCCATATTAGGAGATGGTGATGAGAGTTAATGATATATCTTTAGATAAAGCCACCCTCCCATGCAATCACATCAGAGTCATCAGCTCATTTGTCATGGCTGAAGTGAAAATGTCAGGACCAATGAGTGTATGAGTGCTGAAGGGGGCGAAAGGGCTTTTGGAGAGAGACATTTTTGTGCTGGGAGTCAGCCATGGCTTAGATTTAGCTCCAGGGAAATATTGGGATTAGCCAGCACTGTGTACAAATCCTTAGCATAACAGGGTTAGTTGGAAAGATGGAGATGTGGGGTCATGAGGATGGGTGCATTTCTAGAGTTATGCTCTAGCATGCAGGCCAGAAACTATGGAAAAGAACGAGGGGGGTTATCAAAATTGCTTTAAGGGATGTGTTACATGCAAGCTCATTGATTTCAGCAGGATTGAAGCCATAGATTTGAATGGCTAAATATGCATGTATGGCTTTTTGTTTAAATTTGGCTGCATTAAAACAAAATTTTAGATTTATCATCCAAAAGCTTTGGGGAAGATAATATTTTGAGTACACAAAGGTAAGATTCAGGCATAAAGTACTTTTGATAGTATTTTAGAGTGGAAGCTAATCATTTAAATAACAATAATGATAGTGAAATACTTGTTGCATTGTTGGATTTACACAAGACTAAGAAGCTAAACTTTCTTTACACAGACGTCATTCTGAAACTTTAATTGAAAAGGAACTTATTTTCTTTAGCTACAGAAGTTCTTATCTTTGATAGACCAATACGAGCAGATTTATTTCATTTTGAAGCCAGGGAACTGTTCTCTTTCAGATAATGTACCCATACAACCTTTTCTTGTTTAATTCTATTGATTTACAGTGTTAAAGTGAAATAATCTGATACCTGTTTCCTGCCCTTTGAGTATTTGTCGTCAAAGAAGCTGATTAGTTTTTTCCCCCAGCTCTTTAGCTGTTTTAAATGTATAATTATCATTGCATGTCATTTGATAGCTGCACTAATTGCTGCCAACTATTGTCTGTTTGCACTTAATGCTGAAACCTGATCAACATCCTGCTTTGGTTGATGTTTGGTGGTAAACTTTAATTAACTCTTATTGCATTGAAGAAGAGTTCAGGCTTGGTGCTAACTAATCATTTACCTTCATTATGTCCTGACAGCTCCACTTGTTCTTGGTCCTAATAGATACACCAGTCAGTAAATAAACCTGCAAACCTCATGCCTTATAGTTGCTCCACACTGGTATTTTGCTACTTAAAGTATAAGATAATTGGGCCCAGATAATTATTTAGTTAGTTTAGTATCTCTAGTTCTGCAGACACTAATCTTAATTGCCTCTTTCATGCTGGACAATTTCATTTTAATAGAAACTGTAGATTTGAGATAACATTATTCCTTCAACATGGTTCCTATGAACATGCATCTTTTGAATCAATACAATTAAGCTTGTCTCCTGTTGGAATTCTTGTCATTATTTTTCCTGAAATACTTTTCCTGTAATGATATTGAAGTTAAAGTAATCAGGTTACCAGCAGATCATGTAAAATTCAACTCAAAATTGCTAGCTGCTTGATTTTAATTTGTCTGACATCAAGTTTGTTTGAAAAGGGATAATATGTGGGTAAACCAAGGAGCTTATAATTATGGTTGACGTTTGTTTGTTTATAATGAAATCTAATTAAAGTTCATACATTTAAAACACAAAAGTTAATTACTGAATTGCTCACTTCACTTATGGACAGCAGTCAAATTAACTTTCAGGCCAAACACACACACACACACACACACACACACACACACGGCTCTTCACAACAGAAATAAAATAACCAACTAATCTTAGTGATCAAACAGAAATTTGCCAATATTTTATCCAGAAGAAAACTTGGCATTCCACTTGTGTTCTCTATTATGTTAGTCCTATGTGGTTTTTAATATAAAATGACTTAAAATATTTACATGGGATATAAAAAGAGATGTATTTTGTAGATTCTAAGAGTATTATATAATAAGAGGTACTTAGTAGTGATTTTAAAATTTGTTCATATAGCTTTCTTCATTAAAACTCTTTTGAAATTGGGTGAAATCATTGAAATCATTGCTCAGGGAATAGGAATGTTTGCTGGAATTCCTGACCTGTAATTAGCTTTATGAAGATAATTATGGTAGGTTTAGCCTGCGAAGAATGACTTTTTTTTTTTTTTTTCTAAGGTAAGGCCATACTCACACTTTTACACTTACTGCTATATTGGTTACGAGATCCTATTGGTGGGAATCATGAAATACAGATAATTAGCCAATTGTTTTTCCTCTTCAGTATTTGAAACAATAGTTCAATGGTTGATTTTATACAATAGATAAAGAAGGAAAAAATACATGTACATCTTAGAATACATTGTCTTCACACTGTATATGAGATAAATATGTGTGCACAATGGTAAATCCTTTTGAAGCCAAATATTCTGCGGTTATATATACCTTTATAAAACCAATTAAGTTTTTTAAATGTTACTAGGGGACAATTCAAAATCATTATCAAGTAAACAGTCTTAGATTGTGTGTAAACCAGAGAGATTAGTCAATTACATTTTAAAGACTAGAAATACAAACATAAAAACATGACAAATATGATTAAAAATCCCTAAAAATGATTGATACAGTCCATGTTTTTCCAAGGAAAACTACAAGGGTCCATGTTTGAGCTTTATTTTTAGAAGTGTTATTGACTTAAACTTTCAAATATAGTAGCGATTAAGGGAGAGGAGTCTGAGAAAAGAAAATGATTCTGTCCATTATTGAGATCTTTGCAAAATTGAGTGTAATTTACACAACCTTTTAGTATTTTCAGAAAGTATATTTATATGTATTTTAATATAACACATGATTGATTTGTAGATTAACATTTATTTAGGGAAGAAAAATGAAAAAGATCATATAGTCATTTAACTCTAATCCTACTTTGCATGTTTGAGACAAAGGGAAGGTGATTAATACTTAAGTGTGGCTGGGTAACTGGCATTCAGATGTACCTTTTTTCTTCTATAAAGAAAGAAAAAAAAGCCAGTATATTCTCATAGTATTGGCAAACAAC